>NC_139640.1:7108568-7138568 GCF_964638095.1 Poromitra crassiceps
TTAATATTTATGTGTGGGCATCTTTATCCTACCCTTTGCAGAGCAACTGCCTTGGCCCCTCCTTTTCTAAATGTTTCTCTACAGAATGTTTTTCTACAGATTGTTTTAGACTTGCCCTTGTTCCTTGTTTACTGTATTTTCTAGTGTACCGACAACTTTGCTTCCTACACTAGGCTATACAATCTTAAAATGTACTTTTTTGTGTATTATGTCTTGAGAATGTCTTTCTCCATTATTTTGTTTTTCATGTGAAGCAAGATAATGATGATTCACCTTAATGGTTGATTGCTCTCACCTGTTTTCTTTTCCCCCACGCCCATTAGTGGGAGGAGATGTTTGACTTGTATATATGGGTGCTCTGTCATTTTGTGCTTCATTCTGATGAAGGTCTCACGACCGAAATGTCAATATAACAACTGACCACTGAGATGATGTCCCACCGGTTTTCAAAAACCAAACCACTGACAGACAGACAGACAGACAAACAGACAGACAGACAGACAGACAGACATGGAGACGGAGAGAGACAGAGACTAATTTTTAAGAAGTTTTCTGTTGTTCCGGCTTTCTGATGTCTTTAATCTTCTATGACAGACCATCTTTGGGTTGTGCACTGTTGGTCAGGACAAAAGAATACATTTGAGGATGTCATCTTGGGCTTTGGGGGGAAATGATCACCATTTCATTTTATAGACCATACGATTAATCGATTAGTCCAAAATAATCGACAGATTAATTGACAATTAAAATAATCATTAGTCCCCCCCCCCCCCCCCCCCCCTAAATAATCGTTAGTTGCAGTCCTGCTCAGCATTGGCAATGTGTCCCACATTGTCCCACACAAACATATTTGTCCCACATTTGGTTTGCTGGGATCTGGTCACAACCCAGAGAAGAAGAAGAAAGTGTGACCGGCTTAAAAGACACAGGGTTGTTTAATAGATTGTTTAATACGTGGTTTAATTTATTTATTTTTATTTAATTTATTTCCTATTAACTAATGTAAACTTGATCTTGTTCTACGTACTCCGGTACAGTAGGTGGCGGTATGCACCTTAAAGTTGGTATTGCAATCCGCCAAGAAATGCAAAGAAGAAGAAGAAGTAGAAGAAGAAGAAGAAGAAACTGTGACCGGAAGTCCCAGGCTTGTCTAAAGCTAAAGAGGTCAGCTAACTGCTTTTTTGCGCTTTTATTGATATTTAAGCCATCCCATTCAAGCAAAAAGCCAACCACGTCAACTCGAGTAACGTTACAGCTAACACCGAGACTACGGTTAACTAATGTTAACTTAGCTAGCGTTAGTTAACTTAGCTAGCTGCTGCATTGCTAGCTAGCTAGGCTAGGCATGATTTCAAAAGATCCGTGTCCATGGTGTGGCCTAAGGTTACAAGTGCCTCTACCGAAAGAATACTTGCTTTTCATAGCCTACCTTCAATAGTCCAATTTAGAATATAACGTCAACGACATTATATTTTAAGTTATAACGTAAATGCAGGACAAAAATGCAAATAATGTAAAATAGTATGGCTAAATTAAACAATTACTCCACAGATGCTGATCTACAGTGTTGGGGAAGCTACTTTGAAAGCATAGCTTAGGAAGCTACCAAAATAGTTCAAACTATTTTGTAAAAAAAAAAGACAATGTACATGTGATATATGAAGTAAATCATAATAGCCTACAGAAAAGCACAACGCAAGTAAAAATATGCCTCTCAATTGAGTTTGACACCCAATACATTAGATGTTGTGTTTGTGTTTGTTGTAAACAAATCTGGGTTCTTCTAGGTTTTGTTTTATCAGACAAATAAACAGAAAATACTTGGCTAGGATTGGTTAGGGTAAGAATCTCAGGGCAAGCCAATCCGAGGCAGCATAGCCTGTGTGACTTGCGCTAGGATTGGTTAAGGTCAGAGTAAGAATACCAGTCAAGCCAATTAGAGGCAGCGTAGGCTGTGTGTCAAGAAGTACAGTAATGTTAGTGGGATCCTCGCGGTGCAGTGTCTATGTGCCGACAGTCCGCAATGCCGATAGCCCACAAGCAGAACCAGCTGAGCGAGGCAGTGTGCAGCGTGTCGTTGGGGGACCGGCTGGAGCTAACCTCTCCCAGCCCCCACGCCCAAACCTAACCTCTCCCACCCCACATGCCTAAACCTAACCTCCCGCAGACCCTAACCCTAAAGCTAACCTCTCCTACCCCCCACGCCTAAACCTAACCTCCCCCAGACCCTAACCCTAAACCTAACCTCTCCCACCCCCCCATGCCTAAACCTAACCTCCTGCAGACCCTAACCCTAAACCTAACCTCTCCCACCCCCCATGCCTAAACCTAACCTCCCGCAGACCCTAAACCTAACCTCTCCCACCCCCCACGCCTAAACCTAACGTTGGCATTGCGGGCTGTCGGCACTGCGGGTGGTCGGCATAGCGGGTGGACGCCATCCTCGCTGCCTTCACGGTCTATGCTGCCAGTAGCCTGGGTAAACCCAGCCCCCACGTACTCTGCTCACTAGTCACTAGTGACTAGTGAGCAGGGTCTGTCTGAGAGCAGGTCACGTGGGGGCTGGGTTTACCCAGGCTATGCTGCCAGTGCCTTCAAACCGATCAGGACGAAAGAAAAAGAGGCAGTCCTGTCAAAGGGGGTTCTGGTTCAACCGTATTGGCAAAATAAAATAAATGTGTATATTCCTTTCATTTTATTGGCCAAAATTGTAGTTTGTAGTTTGAGTAGTTAAACTACACAAAAATGACCAAAAAGTAGTTTAACTATTTGACACAAATATGAATGTAGTTGAACTACCAGCAACCCACTGCAAAATGTAGTTCAACTCCATGTAGTTCACTAACTCCCCAACACTGCTAATGGCAGACTGTTCATAGTCTTTATGAATGAGACGATCAATTGTGAGAAAGCACTGAAATGCATAAAAACGAAACAAGCCTTGGATGTTTAAACATACATTTTGATTTCTCTGACCTCTGACTTTTTTGTTTGTCTGATTATGTTACTAAAATGTGTAATAGCTCAGTGTGGTCTTTGTAGCGTGATTTCTAACCCCACATAGGATAAGCAATAACCACGCCCTGTGGCGCCGGGATTGGCCAGGAGCATTGAAGCTTGGGACCTCTGCTTGGGACTAAAGCACCTGGGGTTTTTCATCTTTTAAAATAAAGATGTTTAAAAAACTATTGCTTGTTACATTTTCAGTGCTGTACCTTTTCTCAGGGTAAGAATTGAGCTTGAAATTAACGATAATCATACATTATATTATATGAGCTATGAACGTGAACACAACACCGTTTATATTATTGCATGTTTTTGTAGATTGTGTACATTGTGTAGATTACAATTATTATGCTTATTATTAGTATTACTATGCTAAGGAAGGTAGGTGACCATAATTCATTTCAGTGTCCGCTCTCGAAATCGCTGTCTGTTCTCAAGAGCGTGTTGCTCCTGGCCAATCCCGGCACCACAGGGCGTGGTTATTGCTTATCCTATGTGGGGTTAGAAATCACGCGTCTTTGTACTGCTTTACTTCATGACCAAATGGATACTGTATAGACCAAATCACCGTGACGTCACCATGTAAACAAATTTACTTCCGGGTACCACTTGGGGAAGGCGGCAGGTTTAAATGTGCGTGTTGTCAAATAAATGCTGTCAAACCCTCTCGTTGTTTTCGGCCGACTACTTTCAATTTAAATGGTTAAACGGTTGGTAAACATGCTTGTCCGACGTATCTAGCCTTTCTTCTGTGTTTGTTTTATGTAGTGTTAGCTAGCTAATAATGTTTGTTTGTCTGTCAAACTCGCTGTTTTTTTGCAGACTCGTAACCTCGCGTCACCAGGCTCTTCTCGGCGAGAGCAGACTCGTTAACGTTACAGACAGAGCTACCGACGCCACGTTAATTTAATTTAGCGTCAAGTCTACTCTGGTCTGGTCCAACAGGTAAATAAGCTAGTCTGGTCTCCACTAACGTTAGTGAAAGTGTTGTTATGAATGATATTAAACAACAACACAACACGGACGAACCATTTTTGTCTTCTTTGTCTGTTTTTGTCTTCAACACGTCAGTTTGTGCCGTTCACTGCCATTATAATGTGTGGACCCAGGGGTACCCGGAAGTAAATGTAAACATCCCGCTGATTTGGTCTATTGGTCAGACTTTGTTAACTAAATAAAGTTTGGAGGGGCTAAAAAAGTGAACAAATATGTAGCAGGGAAGATACATGGAGGAAACTGACTTGAAAGTTGATGCAATGTTTTGCCCTCAGATTCAAAGACAAGGACGTGTTGTGTCTGAGGAAAGATGGAGGCTCCACCTGTTACTTCAATGCCAGTCACTGGGGGTACACTAAACATGATGGAGTATCTGTTGCAAGGTAAGTCACAAATGTCCCCAACAAAAGAAAGAAGATTTAGATCTAGAGCCCCGACCGATATATCGGTCCACTGATATTATCGGCCGATATTGGCCGATAACCGATATATCGGTGTCGGCCGATATGCAGATATTTTTTTATTTTGTATTTTTTAAGTTATAGACGGCATGTCGTGTATATTTGATTTTTTTTCTTAACTCAAATTATATTTTATATTTGTTCTGTTTGTGTTTTTGTATTTCTAGTTATTTACAATTATTAAATTCCGAGTTTGGTTTACTGTTTCATTGCATTGATGTCATTTTGGACAATAAAGTTTATTGATAAGCTGTAAAAGATCCTCCCTACATTACATATCTCAAGTCATGTCAAGTCATATATCTTTGTCAAGTGTTTGATATGTGAGGGATCATTGCAAAAATAATTGTGTAATATAATGGTGTATTATAAAACGGCTCTCTCAAATCAAGCAATCTGATTGGTTCACAGCCATTGTATAAATCCAGTAACCCACTCCAATAACCCATGGCCATGGGTTATTGAGTTGCCATGGCAACTCTCTTACTAAAAGGCTTTGGTTACCTCAAATGACAATGTAGAAAAAACAAATGGCGGAGACAGCTGTCAGATCCTTGTGAATCGATCTTCGCTTATAACTTTACTAATACTTTGCAGAAAATTATGTTTTGTACAAGAATAGACGCGGGCTAATGTCTTCTTTGCAAAAAAAAGGCTGTTAACCCCGCATTTAACCCCGCATTTAACCCCGTAACGTTAGTTGGTGTCGGGCTTTGCAGAAAGCTCTCAGCTTCTCAGCAAGCGCCAGGATTGGCCAATGTCAACTTCAGTCTCCAGAACGATCCAATCAAATCACCCGCACGTTCTTGCGGTCCCGCCTTACAGTAGTGTTTCAACTGACTCTGCCAGAATGATATGCCAGTCGGACTTATAGTATTATTAATTATTATTATTATATTATCATACTTGGAAACCGTTTTATAAAAGCAATATAGCACTCGAGCAGCGTGTGTTGTGGCATATATCCCGCTGCTCAGCAGTTATCCCACTCGGCCTGCGGCCTCGTGGGATAACAGCTGATCAGCGGGATATATTTTCCACAACACACTGGCTCTCATGCTATATTGCTTAATTATATAATATAAGAATATCGGCCGATATATCGATATCGGAATTTTTTTACTTCCTAATATCGGTATCGGCATCGGCCTCCAAAATCCAGTATCGGTCGGGCTCTAATCGTATCAGTGTTTTGATACTGATGTTCTACGTCAGGGATAGGTAACCATGGAGGGCAGAGAAAGAGCAGGTTTTCATTCACCAAAGAGACGACACCTGCAGAGTTCACTGATTACCACACATTCAACCTGGATCACCTTCACAACCGTCAATCACTTTTATGACTTTTGAAATGTAAATGCATTTTTTTAACGCAATGCAATTTCAGAAAACGCTTCAAATGGCATAAAAGTGATTCACGTTTGTGAAAATTATCCTGCTGAACACAAATGTGCCACTCCCATAAACTTTTGTTAACCACAGACCTTATTTTATGCATTTAAATCCCCATTGTAAAACCCCATTCACCTTTCTCCGAGGAAATTTTTTTCTGGCCCTCTCTATCATCAAAGTTGCCCATCCCTGGGTTACGGCATGGCAATATCTGTTCGGCCCTCGGCAACAATCTGGGTTTCTCATGTGGCCCCCCATGAAAAATAATTGCCCACCCCTGTTTTAACGGATGCAGGCTAGCATTAGCCGCTTGTGTTAGCCGGCTGTTTTGCATTATTTGTCGGCTTAATATTACTATAACCTAACAACCGATAACGATAGCTGGACTAACACAATAATAGATACATATTTTCAGAAATGACCAGGTTTTCCAACTGCCTGTGTATGCCAGGAAATGTGTTTTCTAATGTTAACTCCCGGGTATAAGATGGGGTCTACAGTGTACACAACCACCAGCCATTAGCTAATCGCTAACGGGTTAGCGTTAGCGTTAGCTTATACAAACAAACACTGGAGGTTTTATTTTTGGTAGTAAAGCAATACACGTTTTTATATGGATATCTCAGGGAAGTGCTTTGACTGTGGGGATGTTCGTTCTGCACAAGCTCCTCTCTTAGCTGTTGTAAGGATATACAGAGAAGAGACCAGGCAGCTAATGCGCTGGGCTAACGTTACTAGGTTTGGCTGCCCTACCCACACTATACCAGTAAACAACGTACATTAGGCTAATCAACACAGAGCTGCAAACATCAGTTCATCAGATCATTTCCTCCTTATAGCAGTGAGAGCAGCCCGGAGGTCTGACTTGTCCGGTTGATACGAGCTCAATCTCCAACAACGCAAATCTGATTTCCGTACAGGCGTCATTTTGATAAATTGATCTCATAGTGGGAATCTTCCTGGTTACTTTTGGCGAGACAAAAATATTACAACTTAAAGTGCCATATTTACAGAGCTAGACTGTATATAAATACACAACGCAGAAAAGAAAGTTCAGAGGGGCGGGCCGGGGGCCTCACAGGTTCCAACTCAATGGAGCTACTGCGCAGAATCTGGTTCACTGATCTGGCAGGATTTCGGCTTGGGTCTGGCGGCAAACCAGACCCATGGTTTGCCGCAACCCACGGCAAACCATGCAATTTCTCCGCTCTCTGGCCCGGTGCTTCCACTACATTCCTACCCCGGTCACCATGACCCGGTGGCAGACAATGGCTGTCTTGCGCACACACAAGTAGTTAGGTGCTGGCTCGTCTCAACGCCAGACCCATGATAGTTCTTATCCAATCCAATCCAATCCACTTTATTTAAGCACATTTAAAACAACAGAGTTGACCAAAGTGCGGTACACTCAAACAAAAATAGCAGTGAGTCCAGTGACAAAAGAAAATACGAGATAGCCTAGATAGCCACCATCTCTCAATATTTATATATTTATTTATTTATTTATTATTTATTTATAGCTCAGTGGTTTTAGACCAGAGGTTCTCAAATGTTGTTCAGCCAAGGACCCCTTACAAGATAGAAAATATACCGGGGACCCCCCTCATTCTGATTTGTGATTTTGGGCTAAGCTTAGTGTGCTTGACTTTGACTTTGACTTTTAAATTGATAGGTTTGTTAGATTAGAATGTAATCCATGAACAATTTTAGATTTAAAGCATACAATATTTTCACTGAACTATGAAGCTTTTGCAACGACAAAAATATTTTTATTTTTATTTTCCTGAAAACCTTTCGCGGATTCCCCTGGCAAAGTACCACGGACCCCTGGGGGTCCCCGGACCCCCATTTGAGAACCAAGGGTTTAGACCAGTGGTTCTCAACTGATCAAGCCTCATGACCCACATTTTTCGTTAGTCATTGCACCGTAACACAGGCGTTACGTTTCAGATTTTTTTTCTGTTCATCTGTCATTAACTCATTCACTGCCAATATCTGACTGGCATTTTTGGCACAGGCCAAGTATTTCCATAATGTTTGGTCATCTTTCAAGACCCACAGTAAATTCTGTACTAGGACTACAGTGATGTCCAATACCTCGAAATGAAGATCTAAGTCTCTACTTTCACCCCCAAAAAGAAAGTTAGCTTTTAGCATGTTCTGTACTCTACTTATAACCCTTTTTATACACCCCATGTTCACCAAAAAAGCCTGTCTGGGAAGAGAAAAGGGAGAAAAAAGCATTTTTGTAAAAGGGCACAATCTCAGGCATAACTCACTCTCAATTCTTTTATTTTGAACTGTATTGACATCAGACATGTAAATATTATTCGTTAGGACACAAATGACAAAAAAAAAATATATATATATATATATATATATATATATACACACATGAAGTGCTTTTTTTTTTACATTCAACAATACAGTTTACTCGGTGTGAGTGTGCAGACAGACAGACAGACAGACAGACAGACACACCGACAGACAGACAGACAGACAGACAGACAGACAGACAGACACACACACACACACACACACACACACACACACACACACACACACACACACACACACACACACACACACACACACGATCCCCCTTTTAGATTTCTAACCCAACATAGGATAAGCAATAACCACGCCCTGTGGCGCTGGGATTGGCCAGGAGCAACACTGGAGGGCGAGCAGCCCAGCGATTTCATGAACCAACTGAAGAGCTCTTGAGAAGGACAGCGGGCTGCTGTGAGTGCCTTCTGCCCGCTGCTGCCTAGCTGTTCCTGTGTTTATTTTGATTTGTTCTGGTACACCGTCCTCGTCCATGTCTCCCTGTCATATCTACTGTATGATCGTTCCCGTTTTCCCCTCGGCTATTCAACACGTCCTCACCGCCCTCGCAAACTGATCGATCATTTCCTCATTCCTCCGATGATCAAACACATCTCTTGATTACTTTCTCCCGTTTTCTCCTGGCTGGCACAGAGGAAGGCGACTCCAGCTCGGCGTTTCAATTGCGTTTCTCCTGTCTGCACAAGGAAGCGTTACCCGTTCTCTGCTTTTCCTCTGGCTCAATTTCAAAACAACAGCTGCGGTATGTGTTTGATCGCGTGCTGTCGGCTACCCTTTGAAGGCAGGGACCTGTCTCTGTGTGACAGGCTGGGCAAGTGTTTGCTGCAGGCGCTGCACCAATAAAAACAAAAACACGTCAAACACGTCCTTGGCGGGGAAGGCCATTGCTGATAACACGTCAAAGACGTCATTGGCGGTGAATGAGTTAACGTGATGAATTAGGTAGTTAATTCTGAACAATGCTGTTCATGCTACATACCAAATTAATCGTCTGAATCTTGTGCATCGAACCCTGTCTTCCTTTTTCGGATCAGATCAACACAGCGGAAGTTATAGCCGTCTTTGTACAAAGACAAAGACAACATTTCAGATTATTTGGCTTTTTCAAATGGCTTTTTGGAAATCCGCCTAGGTATCTCCCTCCAAAAACCACTGCCAAATACTCATGTTTTGGTATTTTTTCATCTTCTTTGAGTTGGGATGTGGTAAGGCCTGTGGCTATGTCTCCATTGGGTTTCTAGCCATAAATACAACAACCACAGGTAACTGTTTACACTCTAAAAGTGTTTTTTATTCTAGGCGAGAATCAACCACTGTGTTTGAGCTGGTGTTACTCAGGGTCAGTAACACATAGTCATCCTGACACTTGGAACAGAAACTTCAAAGTCTTACCTTTCAGAAAAGGTCAGGCAGTTGTCTGTAACCCTAGCGGTTCAGCCACAGTAAGCATTTTAGTTTGGGTATGTCATTTTCACCATTTTCTTCAGAAATAGGTGTCTTTAGAAGAGGTTTGTCACGACCCAAAGTTCAGGTGAGAGGTCAAAGTTCCCCCTTGAAAATGGCCATGCCACTTTTTCCCTCACCAAAACGTAGCCTAATTTCACAGCCGTATTTAGCCCCCTTTCTGTCCAGCTAGCATGGCATGGTTGGTACCAATGGCTGCCTTAAGTCTTCTAGTTTCAGATGATAACAAAAAAAAGTCACGCACCAATCCGCGACCCACTCAAAACGGCCCCACGAACCACTTTGGGGTCGCGACCCCCTGGTTTTAGACCATCATTTATTTCAATGTCAGTTATCAAATTTCACTCAGTTGGATAATGAAATCGCTGTGACGCGTGGATGCAGAGTGTGTGGGAGATTTAGCTCACTCCAGGCCAATCCCAGTGCTTGAATGCTGCATAGGGGGGGGGGGCGCCGGGCGTGTTCTGCCCCAAAGTGCAGTGGGATCCATAATAACGCCATCCTGAATAGTTTTATTTTGGAAAAACATTGACAGGAAGTATTTTCTTGTTGATCCCGGCTGGCTAGCTTGACGCTTGTTGCTGTCAAGGTGTCCGCTTTTGTTCAGTATATTAGATTCATCCTGAATAGTTTGACTATTTGGAAAAACATGACTCCGGCTGGCTCGCTTGACGCGCTTTGCTGTTGAGATGTCAGTATTGTTCAGCTGGTTGAAAAGCGGTTTCTCTTTGGCCCGGTGCTTCCACCACATTCCTACCTCGGACACCATGTCCCGGTGGCAGACAGTGGCTGTCTGTCTAATGTTAGGTGCTGCTGGTTAGTGTCAACGCCAGACCCAGGAGAGTTCTTATCCAATCCAATCCAATCCACTTTATTTATAAAGCACATTTAAAACAACACAGTTGACCAAAGTGCTGTCCACTCAAACGAAAATAGCAGGGACAAAAGAAAATACTCAGCACACACACAAGTAAGACAGAAGTTAAAATAGTGACAAAAAACAGAAAGTAGAAAAAACGCGACTCCCGTACTAGGTTGTAATGAAACGCCACGTCGTAAAGGTGTGTTTTGAGGCGAGATTGAAAGATGGGCAGTGTAGGGGCGGGGCCAGCCTAACATGCAGCAGTGTAGGGGCGGGGCCAGCCTGACATGCAGCAGTGTAGGGGCGGGGCCAGCCTAACATGCAGCAGTGTAGGGGCGGGGCCAGCCTGACATGCAGCAGTGTAGGGGCGGGGCCATCCTAACATGCAGCAGTGTAGGGGCGGGGCCAGCCTAACATGCAGCAGTGTAGGGGCGGGGCCAGCCTGACATGCAGCGGGAGCTCCTTCCACAGTTTGGGGGCTGATCTCCCCTGAGCTTGAGCCTTGCCTTCTGGACGGCCAGGAGAGACTGGTGGTCAGTGGACCTGAGTGACCTAGTCGGGGCATACGGAGTTAAAAGCTCAGAGAGATAGGTTGGGGCTAATCCATTTAGCGATTTGAAAGCAAACAATACAATCTTAAAGGAGCTACGAGCAAGATTTTCGATTGTTATTAAACAGTATAATTACAATATTGATGCATCACATCTTACCTATAATAGTAGCTGAGACCAAAGCCGTGAGAATCGGAGATTGCTCTCTTGATGATTATAGAGTCTGTGTCTGTCTACCGGCGGGCCGGATAAACCCGGAAGTGAAACGAAACGGTTTACGGCAGCTGCCTGCCTTCCGCCGTTTCGCTCTGCCTAGCAACAGACCATAAACACGGAGAACGCCATGCAGGGGCTCGCTACTCTCGCGAACATCTCTCGTTATATTCTAACCGTTTTTTTGGGAAGTAATTTTGTTATTTTGTGGTTATGGCCGAAGTGGCTGCCGCAAACCGTTTCATTTCACTTCCTGATCTGCCCCGGCCACAGACAGAGACAACACTGGCCGATTCACTCGGGGTTCAAGCGAGACTACTCTGCGTTGGTCTCGTCTACTATTAGAGGTAAGATGTGATGCATCGATATTAAATTTAGACTGTTTAATAACAATCGAAAATCTTGCTCGTAGCTGCTTTAAAATGGATTCTAAAACGAACAGGCGGCCAGTGGAGGGAGGCCAGTACAGGGGTGATGTGTTCACGCTTGTGAGTTCCTGTTAGAAGGCGAGCTGCAGCGTTCTGGACCAGCTGTAAGCGTGAGAGGGAGGCCTGGCTCACCCCAACATAAAGGGCATTGCAGTAGTCGAGTCTGCTCGAGATAAAAGCATGTATACGTTTTTCAAGGTTAAAAAAGGTTAAAAAAGGCTTGACCTTAGATAAAAGCCTCAGCTGTAAAAAGCTAGATTTCACTACAGAGTTAATCTGTTTGTCGAGTTTAAAATCCTGATACTAGGCTGATACTAGAGATGTAACGGTATGAAAATTTCACATCACAATTATCGTGACCAAAATGATCACGGTTATCGTATTATCACGATATTCGTAAAAAAATTGCGAAAATGTTCAAAAAATACTGAGAGACTCACTGAAATCATTTTACGTTTTATATTGAAAACTCAGACCCAAAAAGGATTGATACACTCACTGAAATCATTTCTCCAAGGCTGCACGTTTGCATCTGGGAGACGGTTGCCAACTTTGGTTGATGACGGACAGTATTTACCATGTTTTTCAAAGCACTGTAATCACGGTACTACGGTTTTAATGATAATGAAAATTTGAAACGGTACGGTTATCGTAAGGAATTTTATCACGGTTATCATTAAAACCGGTTATGGTTACATCCCTATCTGATACACTATGTTACTGCATGCTGCAGAGCTCTCTCTGTGGGTCTGATACACTACGTTACTGCATGCTGCAGAACTCTCTCTGGGTCTGGGACACTTTCCCTCAGCCGGCTGGTTATGGGAGGGAACCGTTCACTTGGCCAGTCATATGCCAGTGATGGATTCAGTCCTCTCCAATCAGTAACGACTTTGCGATCAGACGACACGGGAGGCGCGCAGCCCATTTTTCGAACCCGCTCTCTCATCGGTGCTACGACCTGTCACTCATTCAATTTCAACCCGCCTTCAAAAACCAGCAGTGGCTGTGAACTGACACGGACTTATTTATGTAGTATGCTGAGCGCAGCGATTCAACGTAATATTTGAGTCTGGGGAGATACTAGGTGCTGGCTAGCTGTCCGGTTAGCTCCACTGTCAGTTTGGTTACTACTATCTGATGAAAGGGACAACAGTGAGCTCCTCACATGATGCAATTTCCTCACCTGGAGTTCACTATTTTCACCGTTGCTTTTGTGTCCATGATCAGCCATAATTGTTTTCCTCTTTTCCACTTCCAGAAGACATCCACTTTGTTCACTGGTAGCTCTCCAACTACGCTTTCATTGCTTTGCGCTAGGAAATAGGTATGCGCGCTTTGACAAAAACTGCAGACTGACTGACTGTTGCGTTTATCTGCTGTGTGATAGGCTGTTAGAGCTATCCATATCAAGTCAAACATATCCAGTCATATCATCATTATTAGGGCTGGGTTAAAAAAATCGATTCTCCAATTTTTAATCTATTTTTATTTTAATCCTTTGATATCGATTCATATGTCCAGAGATCGATTTTTTTAATCCAATTTTTTCTTTTCTTTTTAATAAACAGGCTATAATATTATAGGCTGTGTGTGGTAGTTGAAACATAGTTTCAAGTTGATGTTTATTTATGTTTGTAGTTGAAACAAAAACATAAATACTGTAGGCTACATGAATGGAAATGTTTGATCATTAATATCTACTTTTAGAAATGATATAGGCTGAAATCAAATCACTGCATAATTGTGAAAGTGTCTTTATTGACAGATGAAAAGGCTGTTATTTACCCTTTGTCACCAACTGGTGAGTAAATATATGTGTAACTAAAACCATTCAAATTGACAACCGGTCCGCAACTTTTTTTCCCCATGTATCTACCGGTCCTTGGCGCAAAAAAGGTTGGGAACCCCTGTGTTACATAACTGGACAGTCATGTAATTCAGGTTACAGCTAAAAAAACATGTTTTAGTATCACTAACCAAATCAATATTGAAATTAATCAAATCGAATCGAATCGAATCGGGATTAATCGATTCGGAACCTTGTGAATCGGAATCGATTCTTGAAATTTGAACCAATACCCAGCCCTAATCATTATCGATGTGAGTTTTATCACAATCCCCTATTGAGATCGTTTTATCGCCCAGCCATACAACAGCAGTAACGTAAACCCACTGAATACAACATTCTATTTCTCCACTGGCCGGCCGGGCACTTTCTCCGTATTTGTTGTTGCTAATGTTATGGGAAACGGCAGTGGAGTCAAGTAGGCGAACTAGCGTAACGTTTTGAATGAGTTTTATCGGGCCTCCATTATGGAGAAGCATGCGTCTGTCTCTGGACGTCTATCCTGTTTGCAGCGGGATTTACCCCTGCGTTGGCGGATTCAGATAAAAAAAATGGAGTATAGAGACACTGCGGAGCTCATCATCATTCAGAAGCCACGCCCAAAACGGGGGAAAACACAAACTCCCGTCCAATCCTGGCGTTCTCCTATGTCGCGTGCACGGTCAGGTGTTGGACAAAAAGATCGTATATACGGAAGATGAACACTCCAACTTACCTCATTGACAGCAACGTCCACATTTTTCTTCTCGCCAATTCTCAATGGCTTCCTTGTTTTCCTCGGGAGTACAAAAAAACTTTAACTGGCGATTTTTTACATTTGTTGTCTGCGCAGCCCCACCACACAACAGCTTTTAGCTATGTTTAATTCAAGGAAAATGACGCTGGTGTGTGGAAATGAACGGAGCTTTTCCCCCCGTGATGGGCGTGGCCTATTTCATGCAGTGTCTCTATGGTTGGAGTATGGAGAACGGTTGAAACGTTGCTCAAACACTGACGTCTCTCGAATGCCCCATCCCTATCCAATCTCTACCCTTTCTCGTTTCAGGCAGCGTGTTGGACCAGGCACTCGACAGCCTCTTGCATCGCCTCCGAGGGCTCTGCGACAACATGGAGCCCGAGACCTTCATGGACCACGAGCTGGTGTACCTTCTGAAGGGTCAACAGGGGAACCCGTTCATCCTGCGCGCCCGACGCTCCCTCTCCCAACCCACGGCCCCGTGGCACCTGCGCTACCTCGGCCAGCCAGAGGTGGGAGACAAGAGTCGCCACGCCTTGGCGCGCAACTGCGTCGACGTGGCGGCCTCGCACAGCCTGCCGGAGTTCCTCAACGAGATGGGCTTCCGCATGGACCACGAGTTTGTGGCCAACGGACACATTTTCCGCAAAGGCGTCATGAAGGTAGTGGTCAGCAAGCTGTCGCGCATCCTGGTGCCGGGGAACACGGAGAACACGGAGCGTCTGTCGCTCTCCTACTTGGTGGAGCTGAGCGTGTCGGCTCCCGCCGGCCAGGACAACGTGTCCGAGGACATGCGCAGCTTCGCCGAGCAGCTCAAACCCCTGGTTCATCTGGAGAAGATCGACCCCAGCAAACAGAGACATTGATGGGGTGGGTGTTGATTCTTCTCCTCTCACTATCATGGACTCCATCAGACTGATTCCAACCTAAGCCCCTCCGTTCACACAGGACGCCGAAGCAACGCTCAACCGAAGCTGTACCTACGCTGCTGTACCCACAAGTTTCATTTCGGCGTCCTTGTTAACAGACGGAGCCGTTCACACCGCTCGCGCGCAGCGTGCCACGCCGTGCCGAAGCCGCGCTCATGCCTACGCCGAAGCGATCACTCAGGACCGACGGCGAATTTCCAAGTTTGACGCTGAAGCCGTGAGGCATGAAGTCATTGGGAGTCGTGGGCGGGGTTCAAGGCGCGAGAGTAGGCGCTGAGAGGAAAAGAGAAGGCGTCTTGTGTGAACAGTAAGGCGTACGTTCAGCTTGTGCCTGCTTCAAGCTTCAGTTCTGCTTACGTTCGGCGTCAATGTTCTCACACTCTGCCTGGTAATTTTGTAATGCAAATGAGAAAATGTCACTAATGTGTAGCACTATAATAAAATACAGTATCACTGCATTTTCCACCAAAGTTCAACCTTACTAGTTTTCAAGTAAGAATCCCCAACTTTTTCATACTTTATAAATGTCTTAAATTAATTACGGTAGGTTCATTTTGTCTTCTTTTTAATTATGTTTTTAGTTTTCTTATTTTCAGGCCAATTAGAGTAGGTGTTATTTTACCTGCTGACACGTCATCACCAGGAAGTCAGATGACAGCTCTGCAGAAGGCTGTAGTTAACAGCCGAAACCCGTCAGCAGGTAAAAATAACACCATACTCTAATTTGTCTGAAAATAAGAAAACTAAAAACATAATTATAAATGTCTTATTTTCCTCCTCTCTATCACCAATTGTTAACATACAGTATAACAGATTTAGCGTTCACATTTGCTGTACTAAATTGCATATGAGAATGGGTTACTCTTTCCCGGGAAAAATACTGTGCACACAGGAAGTGATGTTCATGTTTATGGAAGCAGCAGTCTCCAAAATAAGAGAAAAGCAAGGATCTTACGGTTTTCAAAGTTTGACCTCTTGGTAATTATAGTGGAGCTTTTGTACTTCAACACAGTGTACAGTTCCTGGGGGAGGTGGGGGGGTTAGATCTTAGAATTTGAAGTTCCTAAATAAGGTTAAAAAAAAATCTGACTTTGTGACTATTTCCTTTTTGTGTCGATTGATATTCCTAATTGAAGTTTGATAGCTATGATGGACAGGTGGTAAAGAATGCAATAGTGACATATTTAGGGATGCACCGATATGAACATTTTGGCCGATGCCGATAACCGATATTAACATTGCTGTTATGGCCGATAACCGATATTTACCGATGTCGATATGATCTGTATAAAAACACATTTCTATGATAATAAAATTTTGTATATACTGAAAAACACATGTAAACACTGAATTTGAAAAAGTAATGCATTTCTTTATTTCAAAAACATTTGTAAAAGCCCATAAATCATAGATTTACTGCATTATTTCATCTCAATGTGAAGAATTTGGCTGATACCGATAACCGATATTAACATTGCAACATCGGACCGATACCGATATGTTAAAAAATGACTAACACCGATATGATTGCCGATATATCGTGCATCCCTAGACATATTCTTTAGGAAGGAATAACACCAAAAACACAAAATGAGAGCAATGACACCTGTTCCCAGAGAGCACCGTCAGAGTTTATTTTCGAATGAACAAATATAGTTTGCTATACAGTTTCAAAAGCATTTTCAGTTTGTTAATTAAAAAAAAGTCAAATCTTCATTGATGTCCTTTTTGTTGTTGTTGCATTGATCAGATCCTTTTGAGGGGTAGTACTAGTCACGAGTGTCTACCACGTCCATGATATTCCACTAGGGGTCTCCCTTGTTCTGTTTGCAAGTCAGGCTGGTCTGGTTGTGGAGCCAGCTGAATTGCTACCTCAAATCATCTACACATGAGCTGTGGTTGCCATGGAAATAATTAGCTGTGAGATCTGCACATCTCTCCCCCCCCCCCACTGTAATTAGCTTTCTCAATTGCCTAATGATACATAGACCTGTGAAAGCCTTCTTTTCTTCCCCTGAACAAAAGCATTGATTTCTACCTCTCTTCCCCTCTCATCTCTACTATTAACCCATTAGTGCCTCTTTCATGGCAACCTGAGCTGGGACTGTTACACATGAACGCACTGCAACCGCCTCAACTTCTTCACTGTTCATACTAGGGCCGGGTATCGCCACTGACTTCCCGATACGATACGATTCCGATACACAAGGTCCCAAGTCGATACGACTTCAGATACGATACGATTCGATATTTTAGTTAGAATACCAGTTTTGCTTTGATAATGGAAGACATGCTCAAAGAACGAATGCTGTAAATTGTACAAGGAACCCTCTAACCTGGTGCTTTATTAAAAAATATTAATATTTACATTAAGAATTGACCATAATGCAAGCAGTTACATCATGTCATTCTTTTTTATTTAAACATGACCAATTCAACATCATTCAACATGATCATTCAACATCTTATCGTTCTTTACAGTCTTCTGTCTCTTTCTTTACAGTCTTCTGTGAGAAGCCAAACAAATTTAGATTTCCACTATACAACAGAATCATTGAAGAGCAGCATGTTGTAAACAGTGTTTCATAAAGTATAAATGCTTTGTAAATAAAATTAAATAAAATGAAATACAGCTCATGATCATTTCCAGTTCACAAACATTATAGTGCAAACAGATTTGAGGTCTGTACATCTGGCTCATGGTTGCATGCACAATGCACATGTAGCCTACAGTATTTTATGTTTTTGTTTCAACTACAAACATAAATAAACATCAACTTTAAACTATGTTTTAACTGCCACACACAGCCTATAATATTATAGCCTATGTTTATTTAAAAAAAAAAAACAAAAAAAATTCTTTCTTTTTTTGTCAAATGCATTTTAAAAGATCGATACTTGTTCCTTCACATGAATATCGATTCAATATCGATATATCGTGTGTCATCATGAATATGGCCAGTCCAACGTGGAAGACTGACGTAACTAACGCACATGCTTCAGTTAGGATAACAATGTAGTCATGAGGGCTTCTAATAATAAACCCTGCAGAGATGCATGTGCAGGGAATTGCAATGTAAAGTGACCGCCGTGTGCATGTCTACAGGGAGAGAGAGCGCAGCGCGCCGGGGCAGATGGCTGTCTCTGTGCATTGACCTACCTGCATATCAAAAGCTGACGAGGACGAGCTCACTGGGGCAGAAAGGTGAGGAGATGACTGTCGCTTCCAACATAGGTGCACCTTGAAAGCCACCCTTGGCACAATGGCATTCAAGATTCAAGATTCAAGATTTTTATTGTCACTCCGTGGTACAAGTATCACGTGTGAAATTCTTGTGCTGTGAACTCCGTTTACAACATAGTACAAATATAACAGGGCATATGAGTGCAAAAACAACAAGAGACACAACAAGCAATAAGGCAGTAGAGTGATAAGACAAGTCAGAGACAGTGGCATATTCACTGCACATAGGTGCACATGTCATGTGCATACTTTAGACGTGCTTAAACATTTTAAATTCTGCGTATTTGACGTACAGGTGCAAATAGCATATTCCTTATTAAACATACAATTAATTAAACATACAATTAAACATTAGACATACGTAATGGTAGCAGCTACAGTACGGTACAGTATGGCTACTACACTATTTGTGTATGTTAAGGAGTCTCGTGGCCTGCGGGAAGAAACTGTCCCTCAAGCGATTTGTGCGTGCTTTTGGGACCCTGTATCTCCTCCCTGAGGGTAACAGGGAGAACAGGCTGTTGTCTATTACAGTTTTTCACAATTGTTAACACACGTTTCTCAAAACAATAACGGCTTTCTCAAAACTGCACACACACAAAACTGAAAACCTCACACACACACACACACACACACACAATACTAAACCTGACACTCCCTTTGCAAGATGACTCTGCCATCAAATATCTTAACCGTTCACAAAATGGAACTGGTGTTTTCATTTGGTACACAGCCATATTTTCAAATGACACACACCATTCATTGAGTACACACAACTAAGCATTTGCTGCACACCAAGCATGTAGCCTACAGCACACTGAAGTGCAAAATTGAAAACACAATCATAGAAATGGAACACACCATATGAATGACAATGACAACATAAACATAAAACAGCACACAAATATGCAGCAAAAAAAGTTTTCTGCTTGTCTCTCTTGAAAGTTCTCCATTGGTCAACAAGCAAAACAGAGGCTCAAGGCACTTTCATGCTGCAGTCCTGATTGCAAATTGCTCAACAGACCTGAATGTTTAGAGATTTGAATATTTGTGTGTTGTAGGTTGATGCTTTGAGATTTGACTTGAGAAGTGTGTGCAACAACTGAACATTGTGTGTAGTGTTTTGACAACAAGCTGATGTGTAATTGACATCAGAGTGTAAAGAAGGAAAGTCAGAGTCTAATGCAGATAACGGAGTGTGAATTAGTGCCAAATTGGGTCGAGGGATTGGTACATGAAGTGAAGGTTGTGCAAATTGTGCCGAATTTTCGCTGTTTGTGTGTTAACAATTGTGAAAAACTGTAATTTGCATGTTAGCTGTTTGCGTGTTGGAAATTTAACGTCATTATACCGTTTTCGACATAGTACACACACTGCAAGTTGACCATCGATGAGAGCGGGCCGGCATATCTGATGGAGACAGTTTCTATGTCCGTCTGACCACCAGAAGCAGACTTCTTGTCCCTCAGGACCTAAAGCATGATGTTTCAAGCTCTAAGTGAATGATCTATTATAGAGGCAGATGCCTCCTTGCCCAAGGCTGTATGTGTCCAGCCTGGATAACGCTCCAGTCTGCTGGCTCCTTTCCACTTCAACTGGGTGTTTAGCACAGTGCTCTTTGGTGATGAGCTGGACTCCCTCTGCACCTCTCCTCCACGCTCCGCCTGGAGAACAGAGGCAGAGCCCGGGCTAATCACTGTCTTGGCACCCGGCCTGCTCGGCTATTGTGGACGTAGCCAAACCGATGGCTTTGTGCAAGTGAGCAATTTTAACTCATCGCTGCAGGCCAAGTGATGTGTTGTTTGGTTTATTTGAAGAAATGGAAATACGGAGCGTGCCCGCTCAAACTCGATAAGTCTGAATGTAGTCTCTTGGGAGAGGGTACAGTAAAATATCGTTTTATCAAAGATTTATTAGACTTTTCGTCATCTGTGGGTCTTGTTGGAAAAATAAGTTTCTATGCAGATTCTGTTGAGCATGGGCTCATATGGTATCATTACTATTTGCTTTATGCTTGTAAGCTGATCCATTACAAACACATTTATGACATGTCTGTTATCACGTAAAAAAAAATCCAATTGACACCTATTGAAGCAGACTAGTAGGCACAGTACACAATAGGCCCCTGCTGCTATGTGGTATGTCATGTTGGCTATACCTAGAGGCCGTTTACACCTGGCGCTAACATGCGTTTTCTGTGATCAGATTGCAATCAGATTGTATTTTATCACTTCAGCCTGATTCCGTTTATACCTGGCGTTAACATGCGTTTTCTGCGATCAGATTGCAATCAGATTGTGTTTTATCACTTGAAAGTACAGGTGTAAACACCCCCAAAACGCATTGAAGAAGGATTGCAATCTGATTGGCCAAACCACCTCCGGAGGTGGTCAGGGATGCATTGTGTACACATTGAACACAAGTGTAAATGCAATGTGTCCTCTCAATCTGGATACAGCAACTTTATGCGGATTGAGAGGACAACCATTTCTGCAATCCGATTGCAATCCGATTGCAATCAGATTGCAGAAAATGCATGTTAACGCCAGGTGTAAATGGAATCAGGCTGAAGTGATAAAATACAATCTGATTGCAATCTGATCACAGAAAACGCATGTTAACGCCAGGTGTAAATGGCCTCTGGTATAACCAACATGACATACCACATAGCAGCACGGGCCTATTGTGTACTGTGCCTACTAGTCTGCTTCAATAGGTGTCAAATGGATTTTTGTGTAGTACACGCACCTTGATTTGCGGTGTGTTATTGCAATGCAACAGCCAACATAGTATTTATTTGCCCTGTCCACTCTTCTTCCCCTTCAATCATAATCATTCAACTAAACATCTAAACTCATTAGAAGACAATTAGCTTAGCTGCACTTATGGCAATGAAAACAGTACCGCTCATGTTCCTCTTTGGGCCATTGTATTGCTCTTTAACTTGTAAATATAATGAATAGGCTGAGCTAGATAGTGCTATAGTTAAACCTGTTTTGTTAGACCTCAATCTGAAATGATGCAGGGAGGCCGTTACCTGCTCACATGTCTTTACTTTCCAACAGTCTTAATTAAAAAACTCCTGGCACCAATTTGTCTTTGGTGCCTCTGAACATTATGTTCATACTTGGCAGAGTCAGTGCCAAGAGATCTACGCCACAATAAGCTTGGCTCTTGCCCGGGTGCAGGAAGTCTTTAAGTCAGCCTAAATTTGGGCCGATGCCACGGAGGGGTTGAAATCCGGCCTCGCCTAACGACTCGGGAACAGCCTACTCGGGAACATTCCCGATAACTTGGATCGGAGCCCTCTCCTTCCTGTGTCATTGGGGAGCGCTCCATATGCTTGTTAGAGGGTGGCGGGTTGGTTTTGCTGGGAGGGTGATCAGAACCGAAACGGGGGGTGTTTGTTTTCCCCATGCAGACGTGCAGGCATCCATCTCCCGAGGGTGTCCTTGTGGCTCCTCCACCAGCTTCCACCTCATCACCCCCGGTCGGTCCCACTGGAGGAGAACTTGTGCAACAACACTCTGGTTTGCCGGGCGGGGATGTGCTCGAGCGCTCGGGCCGCACCGAAACGAGGGGTGGTGCCTTTTGCAGGAGTGGGCGGAAAAATGGCATTCCTTTCGTTATGTGAATGAAATTCCCGAGTGCTTTTTCAGGGTGCCAATTTGCCATCAGGCACAAAGCACGGCCTTGTTGCTGTGGTGCTCTGCCTGGGTTGTGGCTGGGCTGAAGTGATTGCCGCTGTGTGCAGAACACACTGTTCCCAGATCAGCCACAGAGAGCCTGAAGCCAGCAGCCCTGATGCCTCTGGAATGTCTGGTATGAGGGACAGCAGAGCAGTCGGCCTTGAGGGCCCCGAATACTGCCAGCACCGTCCTCCTGTCTGCCTGTCTGTCTGTCTGTCTGCTGTCTGTCTGCTGTCTGTCTGCTGTCTGTCTGTCTGTCTGTCTGTCTGTCTGTCTGCCTGTCTGTCTGTCTGTCTGTCTGCTGTCTGTCTGTCTGTCTGTCTGTCTGTCTGTATGCCTGCTGTCTGTCTGTCTGTCTGTCTGTCTGTCTGTCTGTCTGTATGCCTGCTGTCTGCATGTCTGTCTGTATGTCTGTGTCTGTCTGTCTGTCTGTCTGTCTGTCTGTCTGTCTGTCTGTCTGTCTGCTGTCTGTCTGTCTCTCTGTCTGTCTGTCTGCTGTCTGTCTGTCTGTCTGCTGTCTGTCTGTCTGTCTGTATGTCTGTCTGTCTGTTTGTCTGTCTGTCTGATTGTTTGTCTGTCTGTCTGTCTGTCTGTCTGCTGTCTGTATGTCTGCTGTCTGCCTGTCTGTCTGCCTGTCTGTCTGCTGTCTGTCTGTCTGCTGTCTGTCTGTCTGTCTGTCTGTCTGTGTGTCTGTCTGTCTGTCTGTCTGTCTGTCTGCCTGTCTATATGTCTGTCTGTCTGTATGTATGTCTGTCTGTCTGTCTGTCTGATGTCTGGCTGCCTGCCTGTCTGCCTGTCTGTCTGTCTGTCTGTATGTCTGTCTGTCTGTCTGTCTGCCTGTGTGTCTGTCTGTCTGTCTGTCTGTCTGTCTGTGGAATGGGTCAGCTGTCTCATTGTTTACTACTTTTTCTTGTATTGATTGGTGTATTGAAGACACATTATATGTATTCCCAAATGTTGCCAAAACTCCGGCACGCAGATTGTTACTTACTCCCCATGCTGAAACAAAAGATTCTCTACTTGGGTTGAGCATAATGCAACCACCATTATGTATTCACCTCGCATCAGAAGTTGATTTTTTTCCCATTTCTGAAAGTGGTCAGGTGATTATGAAAAAAAGAAGAAATCAGTTGCCATAAATCAGTGCTATGACACATGTGCTATTTTTGACACACATTGCTCAACATGGCTCGCCTCTCAACAACATGCGTGCATGTCTGAGTGCGCCCGGTGGCCATGTTGTGCCACTTTTAAGTGGCTCAGTGGCTGTATTCTGTGAAGAAAGGGGTGGGGTCCTCCAGACCATCTCAGCCACCACACTGCAGGAGGTTGTTTTGGTGAGTATATGTCTGGTTATGAACCATGCATATGTCACTCAAAATACATCAGGCCCTGTGTGTTTTGTTTTTAAGTTACATGGCCTGAGCAATAACTGGAGTGAATTGCCCCAGAATAGCATCTGTGAGCAAAATTCCTCACTTATGATAAGTTACTACATTTGGAATTCCACACTCTGGGATAATATAGGCCTCCATTTTGAGGGACAATTTCATATTCAGCTGTCGTATATTTTGACCGCAATGCAGTCATACCAACATGCCCACATAGGAGCTCATGCTGATTACTCATGGGGCTATTCACATGCTTGTGGTTGTTACATGTTCGTACATAATTGTAACTAGGTTGGCCAGTGGATTGAATGGCCAGATTACACACACACACATCGGATCACATTTGGTGGCTGGTGGTGGTGTGTGTGTGTGTGTGTGTGTGTGAGAGAGAGAGAGTGAGTGAGCGAGAGCGAGAGAGAGCGAGAGAGTCTGAAGCAGATTTGTGACTGGGAGGGCACTGGCCACTGGTCAAATCACCCCGCATGGTAACAGTTACCCTCTGCAAAACCACCAACCACCACTGGGGTACCAGGTGTGACTATTATTATGAGTAACTGGGTAATACTTTAATGAAGGGTTAGTCCATGCTTAATATGCACAAACTAACACATATACAGTATATATAACACACACTAACAGTTTTATTTATTTATTTTTATTTAACCTTTATTTAACCAGATAAGACATTTGAGATACAAGATCTCTTTTGCGAATGTGATCTGGCCAAGAAGGCAGCAATTACAAGCCAGGTTACAATCAACATAAATTACAGTAAATAAAAGGAAACATAAAAACAGGGCTATAAAGCTGAAACATTTCAAAAAAGCAAGGACAACCAAATAGATCATAAAATACCACATCCAAGGGTAATAAATAACACAGGATCAAGAATGTAAAAACATATGGCCTAAAAACAAAATTAACAGGTCAAAAAGGGCAAAGTAAAACTAGACTTTACTGCAGGAGCAACTAATGTGTCTACTAATGTGCAACTAATGTGTCTTAATTTACTAATGATGGGCCTATATGTATTATACATTAGGTTAGTTTATACTTATGGTTAGGCTATTTAGCCTAATGGTTAGGGTTAGTTAAGTTTAACATTAGTTCATACTAGGGATGGGCATCGAATTTCGAATTTTCGAATAATCGTTGTTATTATCAAGGTCGACTTTTATTATTGAAATTCGAAATTCGAAAAAAAAAAAATATATATTTTTTTTTGAGTGAAATGTTGCATTGTCTCCCCTGATTCTAAGTATAGTCAAATCGCTATAAGCATTTTAAGCAAGGTTTATGGAAAAATGAATGGCGGATGAAATCCCATGAAGAGGGAGAGGGGGTGACTTTGGCACCCCTTTGGCACTCAGACCTGAGCCTACTAAATATTTAATGAACCACAACCACTCATGATTGTCAAAACTGTTTTTTATTTTCGAAAATGTCAATGTAAAAAAAATTAAAAATGTAAAAAAAAAAAAAAAAAAAAAAAAAATTCTTTTTTTACATTTTTTTTTTTTTTTTCGAAATTCGAATTAAATTCGAATTTGGCCAGCGAATTTCGAATAGTGTTTTTGCTAGAAATGCCCATCCCTAGTTCATACGCATTAACAATGCACCAGCAGCATGCGGGCTCAGCGCATCTTCCCTGGATGAATAAAGGTTATAAGGTCAGGTGCAGACAGTATCTGGCAGCAGACGCAACTTTCCACAGAGAATCGTGCAGATTTATACAGGAGATGACTGCCAATGGCATTGGAGCACCTGGGCCTGAGCGCCCGCCTAGCTGTCAGGCGCGTCAGGGGAGGGGAGGGGAGGGGAGGGGAGGGGGGAGGCAGAGTGGGTGGAATCCCCTCGGTCAGTGTAGCAGTCTGCGGAATTACGCACATGGGTCAGACAAGGGCTGCGTCTCCACAGCAGCTTCTGGCCGTTTGGCGCGTTGAGTGAGGCTTGGCAAATGCGATTTGAGAAGATAATGTGCAAGAAGTGTGTTATTTTTTTTCCCCTCACTTTGATGATTGAAGTGGATCAGAAATGATTTTTCATCCCATATTTCACCTCACTCTCCCCGGATTAAAATCTGGGGTTACCTCATCTCTATTAATCCGAACTAAATCTGTCTAATCGGTATAGAAAATGACACTCACTTCTTGTACATATTATCACCTAAGGTGAACCTCTTGCGCATGGTGGGTGAGGTGTCCTCCTGTCCATGCCAGGGCAATAAGTAACATGTTGCACTGGACAATTTATAACACACAAAGATATCACTATTTCTTAGACAACGCTCGTCGAACTTCTGTTTTCTCTAGCCTATATAGTTTTCAGATTGTAGCCTACCGTGAGATGTGGATGTGGCATATTATAGGCAGATATGCTCCCACCAGAAAGATCATTACGCAGGGTTTTGATTAGTAGCCTAATCTGGATTTGTCCCCCATTTCAGTGGAGAGGGGGAGGGAGAGGGAGAGGGAGAGGGGAGGAGGAGGGGGGGAGAGTTCGGGATTTCGCTGTAATCGTGTTGGGAGAGTATTGATTTCGTGAGCGCACTCGTCTCCAATTGGCAGCGTCTCCACTACAGCGCCGGCGCGTCATCCTCGGTTCACATCGACGGAACGAGTTGTAAGCAAATGAGAACATGTGTGTGGGATCTGAGAGAGAGAGAGTGAGGAGAGGCAGGGGGGATAGCAGGGGAGCAGGAGGAGGTGTTATTATAAAAGCATATTTTAGCAACGCGGAAAGTGGATATTAACAGATTTGATTGCTGGACTATTTTTTTCCCTTATTTTTCTTCGGACTGGGATTTTATCGATTCGTCACATTGCGCACGCCGCTTCATTATAATCGCAGACAGTTTGGGTGCTGTTCAGCCTGGACGCGGACTTGAACGTGCCAACTGCCAGCTTTCATCCGTGTAGACTGGAAGATTTAATAATTCACGCGTAATCACGCATTATCGCCTCTGTGGATGCTGTCTGCACAGCCCTGGTGGTGGTGATTCCCCCCCTCCTCTCCCATTCTTCCCGTTGTCTTCTGGAGGAATTTATCGACGACTGCTGCTTTGCAAATGCTCCTTATCTGAAATATCATCTGTTGCTGCGACCGGATTGCAAAGCCCCATATGACCGACTCCGACATGCATTTGGGGCTTGACTGTCTTGAGGTGATGTAGACTATCGGATCATCAGCATTGGAATAATCATCGATCATTTTACTCCAGGTAAAATGGACGAAATATTATTACTACTTTTATTACTCCTCTTATCGTTACACGCGAAGCTGTGATTTTGCGCGCATTCATCATTATGGTCCATCTCCACACGCTGCCGATCCGTTGAATTGTTACTTATTGAATCAGACTGTATGCTTATTAATACGAGGCGGATTTCAGCGTGAAGTGGTATTGTTGAACACAGTACGGGAACCGTGGAGGTATTTCCCACCCTTCTCTCTCTCTCTTCAATCGATTTATTAATCCATAATCAACTGAAGGGTAAATGTTGATGATGGAGGACGACGAATTGGAGGCTCATCAGGTTGATATCGATTCGGATTTCGAGCCGCAAAGCCGGCCTCGGTCGTGCACCTGGCCAATGCCTCCGTGCCCGGAGGATTTCCCCGGTGGTGGACATCATCATGAGGTCAGTGGGGGTCTTCCACTGGCCAACATCAAGGTGGAACCGGAGGAGGACATCCCGACTTGCAGAGGAGGAGAACTGAAGCAGCATCCAGCCGGCGCCCCGGCACCCACCACCACAGGCGCCGCGACGACGCACCCATGCCTGGCTGCCGGCGCGGCGGCGGCGGCGGCGGCGCTCGATGTGACCGGACAGCTGCGCAAAGCCAAGTCGTCGCGGCGGAACGCGTGGGGGAACCAGTCCTACGCGGATCTCATCACCCGCGCCATCGAGAGCACCGCCGAAAAGAGACTGACACTGTCGCAGATATACGACTGGATGGTCCGTTATGTGCCCTATTTCAAGGATAAGGGCGACAGCAATAGCTCAGCTGGATGGAAGGTAAGAAGGGATAGGAGTTGTAGAAAAAAACCATACAGAGAAAAACACATGAGCCAGGTATGATTGAAGGGGATTTGACAAATGAATCACAAAGTGCCTAATAGTGATCATATTGATGATCACTCCAATTTACTATAATAAGCCATTAGGCTTCTTTCACCCCTCATGCCATATGCATGTCACCGTGGGAATGAATGGTTCGCTTTATCTTAGTTCATTACTGCTGTCAGTCATTCTAATAGATAATTGGTGGCAGAATGGAATAGACTGGTGGTGGTGGCACTTGCTGTGTGCCAGCCAAGGCTTTGCTCATCCCAGCTGCAGAGTAGAGCTATAGTTTTATGATGGGCAACAGCCGCTGTAGTAGTGAGATGCCAAGAGACCAGAACACATGGGCGGCACACAATGCTTGTAATGGTTTTCTCCATGTCTGCCTGCCCTGAATAGCCTACATGTGGCAGACACATAGAACAAGGTGCTCAGTGTATTTTCATGCAAATAGGCACATGCATGCATTACTGTCTTCTGGTTATCTCTTCCAAACAAATGTAATAATCACCAGAGGGATATTTTTTTATAGCTGGTCACTGGTCAGCTGTTCCACAATGTCAATATTCCGAAGGGGGTTAACTGACCACACTCCACCACTCTGGTTGTGAGCCTGAAGTAACCTCCTCTGGACATCTTCCTCTCCTCTCCTCTCCTCTCCTCTCCTCTCCTCTCCTCTCCTCTCCTCTCCTCTCCTCTCCTCTCCTCTCCTCTCCTCTCCTCTCCTCTCCTTCCTCCTCTCTCCTCTCCTCTCCTCTCCTCTCCTCTCCTTTCCTCCACTCTCCTCTCCTCTCCTCCACTCTCCTCTCCTCTCCTCTCCTCCACTCTCCTCTCCTCCCCTCCTCTCCTCTCCTCTCCTCTCCTCCACTCTCCTCTCCTCCCCTCCTCTCCTCTCCTCTCCTCCACTCTCCTCTCCTTTCCTCCACTCCTCTCCTCTCCTCTCCACTCCTCTCCTCTCCTCCACTCTCCTCTCCTCCTCTCCCCTCCTCTCCTCTCCCCTCCTCTCCTCTCCTCTCCTCCCCTCCTCTCCTCGTTTTGTTCCTATTCATTATGACCATCTCAGGACAGGGAGAAGGAGCAGGGAAATCCTTAAGGCAGCAGTGCTTGTCTTGATCTTGTCCCTCTCCAAGATGAGACCTTGAAGGCCACACAGCGTTGAGTGAAGAGCCTGTCACTTGTGTCTGGCACTGTCTCAGAAAGCAGAGAGGCTGTGAGAGGCCTCTGTGTGGACGCATGGTCAGTCTCTAAAATTGTCTTTGCGTTTTCACTGACAATTCCTGGATAACATATTACATCACACCTGGGGTTTGCAGGATGGCTGTTTTTTTTTCTTTTTTAAACCAAAACAGGTTGGATTCCAAAAAAAGCAGACGACCTTTCACATTTGCCAGCACGCAAATGCTTATCGCTTATTTTATTCCATTAAATATTTACAGGAAGAAATATTGAAGCTAATGTGAACCTGAGCCAGCATATGTCACATGATTACCTCTCATCCACTCAGATGCCAACAGGCCTATCTAGGCGTGTCGTTCACCAAAACAAGGAAGTCAAGCGCGTGCCGTCTATATAGCCAATCAGACTTGCGCGACACATCGTGACGTAGTCAGCGACACTAGACATTTCACCAGGTAGCAGACACTGCTGCTCGCCGACACTCGAAAGTGTCGACTCAAGTCCTCATTTCTGTCGGGGACCATTTCAAAAGTGTCGGCAGACGAAGCATAAATTGGGCTTTAGAGTTGGGAACCCCCTTATTGGGCCTGAATCACAACAAGCACCTGACTGATACTTTAGCCCCGCCCCATTCAAGTGAACTCTGCTAAGGTGTGTCTGACTGCAGGTAGACTATCCCTGACGTTGCACCAACACCGACAGCCTAACTGTTCAGCCACACTTGATCTTCAGCACCAAATGTCCCAGTCTGCTGTTTACCAAACAGCAAAATGAGGGGGTTTGACAGTGGAGGTCTGAGGTCCGGAGCTATTTCAGGCCACAGGCGAGACACGGGGCCCCATTCCAGGTAATGACGGGGGGATTAGATCAGTCATTTAAAGCAGGCGGCTAATGTCAGTAACAGGGCTGACCTGGTTTCAGTCACAGACAGAACTGTAATGTAAACATACACTTAGAAGAAGTCACCTGTTCAGCAGCTCCCAATCAGGAACCACCTATAGAGGTGGTTGGCTTTCTGTATAGGTCCCATTCGGGAAAATGTAAATAAGTTCACAACAGCCTAGGTAGACCTTGTATAACTCTCCCTTCCTGATGCAACTCCTCACCTAGGCTGGTGCAATGAGTAAGACTGTGCTCAACTCGCCTTATAGTGAACTCGCCTGGTTATTAAATAAGAGTTCCATTTAAATGAGCAAG
>NC_139640.1:7143568-7146068 GCF_964638095.1 Poromitra crassiceps
TAACATGTCTGTTATTTATAACGTGTCTGTTATTTATAACGTGTCTGTTATTTATAACGTGTCTGTTATTTATAACGTGTCTGTTATTTATAACGTGTCTGTTATTTATAACGGGTCTGTTATTTATAACGGGTCTGTTATTTATAACGTGTCTGTTATTTATAACGTGTCTGATATTTATAACGTGTCTGTTATTTATAACGTGTCTGTTATTTATAACATGTCCGTTATTTATAACGTCTTTAGGTAGCAGTCTGTGCAGTGGCGGGAGGGCAAAGGGTCAGGGGTCAGGAGGCCCACCTCTTGACAGAAATCAGCCAAATCGGAAAGATGGAAAAATGGACCGGAAGCCAAGACAGAGACGTAACGGACGAGAAGAGAGAGTGACTTCAGGGCAAAGCAACAGTTAGACGAGTGATCAGTGAGAAGTAGGACTGTATCGTTTAAAAAATGATGATACCTGCTCCAATACCAGCACCCTTAAAGGAACACTCTGCCCATTTTCAACCAGCTTTGTATCATTAGAACATCAGTAATATATCAGAAAACTGTAAACTGTTTTGAAGTCTGTCATTTAATTTGACAGTTATTGAGTGTTAAAGTGTGGACCAGTGACATCACTGGTCCACACTAACTCAAATTAATAACTCATTAACTCAAATCAACTCTCAATAACTGTCAAACTAGATGAATGATAAATAGTTTGACAGTTTACAGTTTTCTGATATACTACTGATGTTCTAATGATACAAAGCTGGTTGAAAATGGGCGGAGTGTTCCTTTAAAGTGATACCGATAGCGATAGAGTACTTCGTTCATTCAATACGTCTTGGTGGTACCTCGGCATGCTGAACTGCCAACTCTGTCACATACATCGCGCTCGACTGTAGGTTGTCGCTGCTGCAGCAGCGGGCCGATCACACGTCACGTTGAATCGAAGAACGCTTGCGGTGATTGGCTGCGAGCAGAACCAAGTCAAGTCAAGTCAAGTTTATTTATATAGCCCTAATTCACAAGCATGTCTCAGAGGGCTTCACAGAAAGTATGTCTAGCTGATTCTAGCTAACACACAGTAACAAGAATATACAGAATAAAGATAACATTTGAACAATTGATAATATAGAAAATATAGAAATGAAGAGAGAGCAGAGGAGAGAGCAGGAGAAGGGGGAAGAGCAGGGGGAATGTGAGAGAGTGATGGGGTGTGGAGGGAATGGGAGATGTTGGAGGGTATAGGAGGTGGGGAAGGAGCAAGAGGAGAGAGCAGGAGAGGGGAAGGGGGAGGGGTGTGGGGGAGAAGAGAGCAGGGGGAGGGAGGAGGTGGGGAGAGAATGAGAAATATAGACGCACATCTTGCAAACGGACATATGTCAATTTCTAAGCAACCAAACTATGCCTAATTTAATTGGCTGCAAGCCTTTAGTAATGAGTCCTTTTGCCAGATAAGCACATGTTCACATAATAGAGCTTATGGGTGCCTTGCTTTAGGGAAGAGTGGGTGCCATGCTTTGAATAGTGGCGAAATACTAAGAGCATGGGTGCCATGCTTTAAATAGTGGCGGAATATTGCCATGCTATGCCATGCTTTAAATAGTGGCGGAATATTGGAGAGGATAGAGTGGGTGCCATGCTTTGGAGTAAAATGTGTACTATGCTTTAGAGTAGTGGGGGAAAGGGGGAAGGGGAAGAACACCGGGAAGAGGAGAAAGCAGGAGAGTGGAGGAGGGAGGGAGAGCGGGGGGATGTGAGGGAGGAGAGGGGGGAGGTGGGGAGAAAATAGGAAATGTGGAGGAGGAGAGAACAGAGGAGGAGAGATGAGGGTGCAGGGGAGGGAGAGCCAGGGTAGAGGTAGGGTCTAGGGTTGGGGGAGGGGAGGGAGTAGGATACGGGCCCGGATTAGGGCGAGGGTGGGGAGAAATGGGAAATGTGGAGGAGGAGAGAACAGAGAAGGAGAGGTGGGAGGGTGCAGGGGAGGGAGAGCAGGGGGAATGTGAGAGGGAGGAGAGGGCAGAGAGGAGGAGAGAACAGAGAAGGAGAGGTGGGAGGGTGCAGGGGAAGGAGAGCAGCGGGAATGTGAGAGAGGGGAGAGGACAGAGAGGAGGAGAGAACAGAGAAGGAGAGGTGGAAGGGTACAGGGGAGGCAGAGTAGAGGTAGGGTCTAGGGTGGAGGGAGGGAGTAGGATACGGGCCCGGATTAGGGCGAGGGTGGGGAGAAAATGGGAAATGTGGAGGAGGAGAGAACAGAGAAGGAGAGGTGGGAGGGTGCAGGGGAAGGAGAGCAGGGGGAATGTGAGAGAGGGGAGAGGACAGAGAGGAGGAGAGAGGCAGAGAAGGAGAGGTGGGAGGGTGCAGGGGAAGGAGAGCAGGGGGAATGTGAGAGAGGAGAGAGCAGGAAGTGGCAGGGATTCAGGAAAATAGGGGAGAAGAGGAGAAGGAGCAGAGGGGGGGAGAAGGAGGAGAGAGCAGGAGAAGGGAGGGGGGGCGGTGGGATGTGGGGGAG
>NC_139640.1:7156155-7186155 GCF_964638095.1 Poromitra crassiceps
TCTTATCTTGCTCACCATGGTTTCTGCAGGTTGTAGCTGTGTGAGTGTGCGGTCCTCTTCGCGGAGGGAAGAGAGGCTGCCGGGACCATGAGTGAGAATGGCCCTCATACGGAGGCGCCCTCCATGTATTTCGAGGTGGAGGTGGATCAGCTGGAGCAGGATGAGGACGAAGACGAGGACATTGCCGAGCCTTCCTCGTCGTCCGGTCGGGTGTACGACACCACCACGGTGCTCATTGAGCAGGACCCCATCCGGTTGGACGAGGAGGGAGAGGAGGACGTTCACTGTGGAGGGGACGAAGACGGAATCGAGTTCTTAACGGAAGGGGACGAGGAGGAGGGCTCTCTGGCCTTCATGGCCGACCCGGACGGCATGTCGCAGGGCTACGTGCACCACACCATTTCAGCGGACCAGATCCAGTTCATCATCAATCCGGGCTCCACCCCCATGCCGCGCAACATAGAGGGGGCCACACTCACTCTGCACTCCGAGTGCCCCGAGACCAGGCAGAGAGAGGTAGGCCTAAATGTGTAAAACAAAACAAAAAATGGCGTGCTGCAAAACACTGACTGAATTTGTATGTTCTGTTTGGTTGTCATTAGGGATGGGTATATCGAGCACCCGTATTATCTGGTACCGGTGCCTGATTAGTCGGTACCAGGAGTATTGATAACGTCCTGGACATTCGGTGCTGCTACTGGTATTTTCTTTTTTATTATTATTATTTTTTACCGTCCCTAACGATGACGAAGCGGCACCAGGCGTTTGATGTTGCGTGTTTACACTCCTGTCCTCCTGTCACTACGCTCGTCTTGGTTTAAAAGATTTCAATCATCAGTAGGCTAGTATATTTGGAAGAAAATACATGTAGCGAATCACACAACAACAGTCTGATAAAGCGAGCGACTGCCCTGTGATGATTCACAGAGAAATCTCCACCTCCCGTTGCACAAGCGTCACGGTGCTTTGCTGAACCTGACCTATTTTCTGACAGTCACAGAATATTATGTGGACTTGTATATATAGTTTTTTATTGTTTTATTTTCAGACATTACGGTAGTTCAGTGCCGTTAATAATTGGGTGTACACACACCCAAGCAAAAAAAAAAACAACAACAACAGCAAACAGATGGGACAGAACCCATAACAAATAGTCTTCAAATAATTCATATACAAATATGCTGTAACGGCAACATTGGCAGTGTGAATGCTTGATCTGAAAAGAAACGTTTTCTCCCACCCCATTAGTCCCACATCCAGTCAGTTATACAGGTTTGATTTTAAATGATTAAAAACCAACTAAAAACAAGACAAAACAAGTAAACAAACAGATTCAAACGGAAAGAAGCAAAAGCAGAAGAAAAAAAGGAAAAAATAGACGAGAAAAAACAACAACATTACAACATGGTGCTACCAGTCTACTAAAATGTACAAAAAAAGTCTGTTTCAAAGAGACGCTGTACCTAAAATCTCGCACAGTCCATGAGAGGACGTGTAAGTTACTCATTTCTGACCTCACCCAGGTAGTCCAGAAATGGGTCCCACATAATCGAGAACTTCCTGATTGAGTTAGTCCTCAGAGACCTGAGTCTTTCCAGACTCGCTACAGAGACCATGTCTGTCAGCCACAGCTGAAAGGAGGGTGAATATTATGTGGACTTCACTTTGCCAACTCTGAATACAGAACAACAAACAGCGACAGTGTTCACTTGACCTGTAACGTTACGTTAGCTTGAAGGCAGCTAACGCTACTCGACTGAGCCATCCATTCAGAATCAGATCAAGTTGGTCCACAAACTCCACGTAACGCAACTCCATCACACTGGTTTGTTTCATCATATTTGAAAACGGGTGTGATTTATCCAGACTCGATGAAGAAAATGTTTTGCGAATGAAAATATATATGCCCCAGTAAAGAGATCGCAGGAGTTTCAATTGAGTAAAACTACAGCCGTTTTCTCTGGTCAAAGGGCTCCAATTTAAAAATAATAATTGCATATTTCTACCACCTAGGTTGAATAAATCATATTCACAGCGGTGAAATAGGCCTTCTCAGGAATTTTACTTGTAATAACTAAGTAATAACAAAATAACTGTTGAGTCTATTCACATCTTTTCATGTCATGTCTTTATTTTTTTGCACCAAATTATGGAGATGAGTATCGATAAGAGTATCGATAAGTATCGGTATCGATAACCAGTACCGATACCGGAACCGGTATCGATAAAATCATACCCCATCCCTAGATTTTTCAAAGCATTATATTAAATATTTTTAGTTGCACATTTAGCTACCAGAGACAGTGTTATGAGGCGTATTTCTGTGCACACTTGATAAATCACCACAAACTTTATTATATTATGTTGAAAGTAGGTGAAATCTTCTTATTCAAACAGGCTTGTTTTAATTTGGAGGAGACGGAGTACGTCTTTTGTTTTCTTACTTTTTACAACGATATCTCATGCATGAATAGACCATTAGGAGCACAAGTGCAGACTACAGAGTAGCACTCTGCACTTCCCTTGCCTCAGTATCACCTTTGGCTCCGAGACTCAGTCACTCATACCATCACCGCCGCCATGTTCTCGACATAACACAGCAGCTCTGAAGTGACAACCTATGTGAGAGCAGCGTTTATAGGAAGCTAGCCGCTGTTAGCGTTACCTGTATCGTTCCTGTTGTGTTTGGATGGTGACCTGCGTTACACACGGCTGTAGTAATGACAGCAATAAAGTCCCCGTGGTTTGTTTCTATCTCTACCGTCCACAGATGTGAAGGGAGCGAGACGGAGGATACGTCAGCAGCACAGGAGATGTGTGGATAGTTAAGAGAGACAGGTGAAACTTTCTGACAGCTCCTCACAGCAAAGTCTGTTCACCTCGTTCTTTTGTTTATTTATTACAGGCATTAACGGCAGCATACAAATAACAACTCTGGGGTTTTTATTGCTGTCATCACTATCGCTATTTTGTAATGGAACAGAAACGACAATAAGGCCGTTACTATAGTTGTCAGCTGCAGGACGGTATGTCAACAATATGGCGCCGTCCGGGGTTAGCGAATAAGGTCTATAAAGCTGTTTCTTACCTGTTTTCCCATCGCAATTTGAAGATATTCACAATCACATGCTCTTGTGGATGTCAGTAGTTTAGTCGGGGGTGTTAAAATGATAATCCACTGTGAAACAAGCCAGTATTTTGACACCTCACACACACCACGGATGGTAACTTTATGTGACAGAGTCCCGGAGCCAAAGGTGATGGGCGAGGGAAACGTAATGAGACCTGAGTGCATGTGAATTGTGAAATAGTAAAATAGTTTAATTTGAATAGGCCAATAGGGTATCTCTATACCCTATTGGCCTATTCAAATTAAAATCAACAGTGACCGCCCACTTTTTCCCAGCGCCTATTCCATCAGAGAATAACCCATTTGTCTTCCGGACCGGGAGACGTCACAGAACGTCACATTACTGTTGAGCTCTATCCACCTTATTTCTAGCTGCCATGGTGCCTGATGGCTGCTTCTTCCGCTTCCGGTGTCATTTCTACACTGTTTTAACTTGACCAAAAAAACGTCTATGAGGATTTTACAGCAGAGCCATTCTGCTCTACAGCCGTGTCGTTCGGGTGCTGGGATAACATAATGCATTGTGGGAGCCAGCTTCTTCTGTGATAAGAAGATTGATTGCAACCTCTTAATTAGGCTATTTATTAACATTGTATTATTTTCAGGTGGCCATATGCATCTCCATTATGGTAGCCTACCGTGGGCAGAAGTTACGAGGGTTTTGTTTTATTTTTTTTACCAAATTACCGGAGTTAAATGAGCGCTCGTTAATGACACATCAGCCTGGCTCTTGTGTTGAGGGTCACAGTCTTTGATTGACAGGTTCTACAGCATGTTTGGGACATGGAAATGTCGGTTTTGGATCTTGTGGATACCGAGCAAGTGGAATGACGGCAATCGGTTCAGGGTGAAGGTTTCAGCCCGATCGCACGTAAAACGGCATAGCTGTGGCTGAACACAGAACTTGAAACAAACAGACAAACAAACAAACAGAGTCCACATACTCGATTGTACATAGATTAGGTCCCGGCTGTGCTCCGCCAAACATTACATCCTTAAATCCACCTAAAAGTTCAGCTTATGCTTTTAGCTGTGACTAGCCAATCATTTCCCATAATTGTCCGTCACAAAAAAAAATCATGAAAACTTTGCTGTGTATGTGGCGGTGTGGAAAACCGCAGTATACTATATGAGCCTAACGGCTTCACCACTTTAAGTTGAACTTGGTTGGTAAAGCATTAGGTTTGCCGCAACAGAGATCCTGGGTTCAAATCCTGAGTGAGTCAATTTAGCGCCAATCTGTTCACGCGAGTTGTCATTTCATGTTGTCGCAGTATCGTCACCCATGTTTTGGGTCAGTGCTAGCTAGACCTGCTGTGTTTTAGGTCAGTGCTAGCTAGACCTGCTGTGTTTTAGGTCAGTGCTAGCTAGACCTGCTGTGTTTTAGGTCAGTGCTAGCTAGACCTGCTGTGTTTTAGGTCAGTGCTAGCTAGACCTGCTGTGTTTTAGGTCAGTGCTAGCTAGACCTGCTGTGTTTTAGGTCAGTGCTAGCTAGACCTGCTGTGTTTTGGGTCAGTGCTAGCTAGACCTGCTGTGTTTTAGGTCAGTGCTAGCTAGACCTGCTGTGTTTTAGGTCAGTGCTAGCTAGACCTGCTGTGTTTTAGGTCAGTGCTAGCTAGACCTGCTGTGTTTTAGGTCAGTGCTAGCTAGACCTGCTGTGTTTTAGGCGCTCACTCTGCTGGAATCCGTCCAGTCCTGACTCTTGTCCATGGCACGCCATCATGCACAGTCTGCATCATATCATTGATGGAGGGGAAACTGTATTGTCAAAATCTGACGTAAAAAATAGGACAGATGCAAGATAGTGTTCAGTCACGTCCGCTGGCATTTGCTCAGTGTTGCGTTATTATGCCTGTGGTGTCTCTGTGTACTGTACATATTTGAGATTTGAGTGTATGCGCCTCTCTTATGTGAGCACCTTGTCAGCAATGCAGGGTTCTAGTTGAAATGAATTGTGAAATGCATCTTGATCACAATGATCAAGGTTCACTTTATTTGTCTCCCGTCCCGTGGGAGAAATTTGTCTTCGAGTAGCATTATCAGTGACTTTGGAAACAATTATTTTGTCGGTAGAAATTGAAAAATCAGACCGATTTCAATCTTGCTGGGGTCTTAATTCACACATTCACATACTAGACCGGACCGTTCTTTGCCCCAGGGTTGGTGTCGGTGACGTTTCTGTTTCTGTTGATCTTTTTTGATGGGATGGATTATTAAATTGTAGGATTGGTTGAGCTTTTACTCCATGTCGGAAATCATGACATTTTGGATGGGGTCAAAATCACACTTTATGTGGGACAGTGCAGTGCAGTGCTGCACAACGCGCAACAAAATTGCTTCCAAAGGACTGAGTGGCTGAGGCACGCACAAAACCTTTCCTGCGCTAAGATGTAAATGTATTTTAGCGCATCTTGCACTCATCACAGTTTTTATGAATGATTTTTCAGGTGAATTAAAATGTTTATTGCATTGCTCTGACTGTGGCACAGTTTGTATTTGCAAGCCATCATTTCATTTTTAACTCAGATCTATACAAATAGTAGATTATGATAACATTTTATGATCAGTGATTCCCATGGCATGCTAGCCTGTCAGCAAGGGGGCTAAATAACGCTCCAAACGTAGGCAACATTTTGGAGAGGGGAAAAGTATTTCAAAGGGGCCCCTAGACCTCTCAGCTCAATGTATCTGAATGAAAATGGGTTCCGTGGGTACCCACGAGTCTCAACATTATACATAAGGTAGCATTTTTCACAGCCTAAATAGCATTAATAGCTTGTGGATTGATTTTTCTCTGTTGTTGCCTAGTCTGGGTGGAAAATCCTCATTCCGTGTCATCCAGCTATGGGCGGAACACACCCACGACATCCGCCCCGGAACCAAAGTGCAGCTGTGCTCCCGCCTCCCGCTCAATCCTTGCGTTCTCTTCAGAAAACGTGGGCGACGTGAGTATCTAGCTACCCAAAAAGATACAAAACAAACAAACTAAAACCAAATAACGGCATCGCCGCCTGACACACCGGTCAAAACGGTAAAATGGGGGAACGAAAACACTGCGGCGCATAAAGCGGAAGACCCACCGGAACACGGGGGGCGGGTCTTCCTGCCTGTAGTAATGCGTACCAGGCACTCTCTCCTTTGAGAGAGCCTGGTGACGCCAGGTTAGTTGTTAGGGGTGCTCCGATCCGGCTAAGCCACGATCCGATCCGATTCCGATTCCTGGGGTCACGATCCGATTCCAGAATCGATTCTCGATTCCAACGATTCTCGATTCCAGAATCTAGAATCGATTCTCAATTATGTAGTTTTATATTGAAATAACACACAAAGGTAAATATAAGACAAAAGATGACAAATGTATTAATGCTGAACTTCAAATTCAACTCCTGAAGTATTACAGTCAGGGCCTAAATTCATTTTGCAAACTAGGGGGGAATTCCCCCCTTATGTTCTTCAGATAAGATGGATTTATAGGCTGGGGGGGATCTGTAGACTTTGAGAAGGATTTATAGATTTTGGGGGGAATACATTAACCAGAGTTCTTAAGTGCAAGAGGTGGTGGCACCGTGGCAGTACAGTACACAAATGACATGAACATTTGGACACTTATTCAGCCGGTATCTTGCATGTTGCGTTCAGGTGCACTGTAAAAAAAAAGATTTTTTAACAATTTTAAGAATCGATCCAGGAATCGTGGCATTAAGAATCGCGATCCGTTCAGAATCGATTTTTTGGAGCACCCCTATTAGTTGTTGCCCAACACAGTTTGCCTCAACACATGTTTAGGTAGACTCAGCTCTCAGTCTTAATCCGTTTCACTACTGTAAGACTGAGAATATTACTATTTAAATCTTTTCATAACGTTAGGTGGTGCTGTTTGAAGTCTTGCATCGGTCAATCATGAGCGTTGTGGGCGGGCCTGCTTTCTGGGAGCAGAACCGGTGCTGTCGCGTTTGCGGAGAAACATACGGCTAGAGGTCTTTCCTCCAGCGATAAGCCCGACTCCCGAGGCTACGTTACAGAGCCTGCTGATGACTCACAGTAGCAAGCGGACCACTTCCGGGTAGGAAAAATGATTGTAAAATCAACAACAGGTATAAACTCTCTTTGCAGCACATCAGTGTCTTGCTCTATATTGGAACTATGAAACATTGCATTGCCGCTACCAAATAAAATTCTAATAATAAATGTAGGCGTGTCTGCTGCCGGCCGTACTCGCCGGGCTCTGAACCAGATTTGTAACAGTAAATTCCCAGACGTTTGGTGGTTAGGTGGCGCTGTTGGCGCCGCTCACCAAACGTCTGGAAACCGAGACTAATGTTTAGGCTACTTATGATGATGAGTAAGGGGGAGAAAATGTTGGCAACTGGCTTTTGGATATTTTTGCCTCAATTTTTGTATTAAAAAATCACACCCAGGTGTTGGACTAGCGGTGCAGTTTTGTGCATAACCCAAGTCCCAACCCATACGCGCGTCAGTGCGCACACCCATCCGTGCGGTGTGTGCATGCGTGAGGGGCGCGTCACGCGTGTGTGTTTTTGTGCGTGCACATGGCTGGTGCGTGTTCTGAGTCGCTCTCTCCATAGCGTGCCAAAGTCTCGCCAACGAGGGAATGAATTTGCCATTCATTTTCCAGACGTATCTTAAACTGTGTGTGTGCGGGAATGTGTCGTGCGTGTGACCGTGTGCGTGCGTGTATTCCCGACAAAACGCTATCATCCTCTCCTCCAGACATTGCTCATCTCTCTCTACATCTGCCCTGTGCCTCTGTCTGTCTGTGCAGACCGAGGAGCCTGGGTCGGGGCCACACCCCCTTCCCTGTTGCCTCGAGCCTAGTACCTCGAGGCAGTCTTCTCAAAATCTCGCTGAGTCTTCCCCAAATGTCGGTAAGCTCCCCCAAATCTTGCCATAAACACACACACACAGTCACTTATAGAAGGGGCTGCACCGCTTAAAAATATATAGGGAAATACATAATCTTATCATCATGTGTGTTGATCAGAGTTGTGAGTAAAAGGCTGTGTGGGCCCTGGAAGATTTTCACATTTCAAAGTGGACCGCGGCATTCTTAAGTTTTGGAACCCCTCCCTGATCTAAAATCTATCTCATTCTTTCTATCGGTCTATTCATCATTAGTGGGTCTGTCTATTCTACCCTGAATCCTACCCTGAAACTAATCGTCATCAGCCGTGCCTCATCTAAACCTATTCAGCTTAGTTTCTTGATGCTGAAAAGTGGTTGACAATACAGACAAAGAAGCTGCACACACATACCAGATTGGCATTCAAAATGAGATGTACGGACCTATACGGTGTCGATGATTTGATTTGACAATTCTGTCCACTGGCTTTGGCATTGGTCAATCATGGCGTGTTCCACCCCCATATCCAGTGGGATTCAGCGTGTTGTCGTGCTACGCGAGTGGGATCCGCGGAGTACCCGCCTGGAATCTCCGAGGGGAGACCCCTGACAACCACGCTCTCAAGCGCGCGCCTTTTACGCTATTTCTGTAAATACGATATTCCTGGAATGCGAGTTTTAACGAGCCAGTTACATTTCTTTGCATTCTTAGAGATTATAGTTTTTGTTTTTTGTTCGTGTTTCATACAATTGGCCAAGTTAGTAGTTAGTTTATGGGATAGGAATTCTGCCAGATGACAGGCACTAGGTGCCATTTTCTACTTGATTTGGAAGAGAAAATTATCCTGAAATGAAGATTTGATTAACAGCTGCATGTCGTGATATGATTGGTTGAAATGGGGTAGAAATTTGATAGTACTAGGTGACGTCAGCAAACTGTACATTACTGTTATCAATGAAATCTTGAAAAATGAACTTTTGATGTGAAAAAGTGTGAAAAACTAAAGAAATTAGATTGTTGTGATTTTGTTCGCATACATTGTTAAATAGGGGCACTGCATACCCAGGTATTTGAACTCAAAGAAAAGAAAAGTCATTTTTGGGTTCAGCTGGACTTTAAAGTACTATTGAATTACACCATCATCATCATCATTGGAAGCTAAAATCAACATGATGAATTGTGCAACATAGGGCCGCCACAAACGATTATTTTAATAGTCGACTAGTGTTGGCCAACACTGTTTGCTTGCTGTAAGTCTTCTTGCATAAGCATTGAATTTGTCCTGGCCTGGAGAGGTCTTTTCCTCTATGCATGTTGGAGGCTGGTGGAGAAGAGTCACGATGGTGTGGGAGATGGATAGTACTGAGCTAACATGCTTTAGCAAGCTTCCCACTGTGGGTTTCTGCATGCCTGTTAGCTGAACAACTGATCTCTCCCACACCCTTAGGTTAAAAATGAATAGCGTTGGCCTACCCCATCATTCAGATCAGTGCTCGTCAGTTAAGACTCTCAGCTATTCTTTACTAAACAGGAATTGAATCAGCTTGATATCAGTTGTATTTGAACAGCTCAGCAAATTTGTCCATTTCATGGTGTGATTGAAAATGTACCAGATGATCGCCCCAATTGTACTCGGCTAATTCCCCCCTGCTGTCGCGGTCGTTGCTCCACCCGCTCTGCCTCTGCTTATGCCGAAATGAATGCTGGGATATCTGTCTTGCCAAGTTGACACAAGTCACCAACCAGAGCATCCTCGGTAAAGTGGGCGTGTCGAGAACACATCCGGGAATTTTAAGCGTTCTTGGCGAATGTGAACTTTGCATTGGAACAGTACTTGGGCTGCGACTGATGACGTTTCACAGGGACACAAGAACACACAAGAACGCTTATTGAGAAACGGCCCAAGATGCCCTACTCATTTCAGGAAGTAGTGGAGTTGTGCAAGTAGCCTATTCAGATAAGACTTGATCCTTGGCTTTGTGAAATACTGCATCAAATCGTTGGTTGGTTGGTATGACTCTGCCGGGGATCGAACTCACGACCTCCCAGTCTCAGGGCGGACACTCAAACCACAAGGCCACTGAGCTGAGAACGTAACATCCAAATATGTGACCCGTTTATTGGAATAACGCCTATTTGGACATTTTTAACGAGCAGTGACGAGCGCTGGCTGGGACTAGATAGTATCCGTCAACCCCTACTGGCAGTGAGAAAACACTGTCGATGTGCTTAATTGTAACTAACGTTATGCGGACCACCCGGTCGGCATAGCCATCGGCTCCTCGCAGCAGTAACGCTATGAGCATCATGGAACTGAAGTTAGCATTACCTGTATCGTTCCAATTGTGTTCGGATGGTGACCTGCATTAGGCATGGCTGTAGTAATGACAGCAATAAAGTCCCCGTGGTTTGTTTCTATCTCTACCGTCCACAGACGTGAAGGGAGCGAGACGGAAGATACGTCAGCAGCACAGGAGATGTGTGGATAGTTAGGAGAGACAGGTGAAACTTTCTGACAGCTCCTCACAGCAAAGTCTGTTCACCTCGTTTTTTCTTTTGTTTATTATTACAGGCATTAACGGCAGCATACAAACAACAACTCTGGGTTTTTTATTGCTGTCATCACTATCGCTATTTTGTAGGGATGCCTTTATCGATTAGTTTTCCTGTCGATTACCCTTAAATTCTGAAGACGATTAGTCGATTAGTCTATAAGCAAAAAAAAAAAAAAAAATAATAATAATAATAATAATCAGGACGCCATCTAAATTGACCATAATTTAATCTATGTCAAAACATTCAACATGCAATTATTACATGTATTTAGGAGCCATTTAGCCAAAAGTTGAAGACAATTCCCAAGCCATTAACTTAAATGCTGCTGTTGTAATCCAACACACCACCAGATGTGTTTTAAACAGTTAAATGAGGAGAGACAGGAGTCAGTGTTTGGTTTCCCAGAGGCTCTCTGTTTTATTGAACAGCATGTTTTAGAAAATATTTAAAACAAAATAAAACACAATTTAAAACAAAATATGTTTCCCTGCCTTGTGCATTATGAACATTGCTACACATATAAAAAGAAAATACAGGGTCAGACTCAGTGCTTAACAAATAAATATTTTATGTTCGTTGCATTATCGTGCACACAGGCAACGACTTTCTCTTCCAGTTTCCAGTCACTGACTGCTTCTCGCAGGTGTGCTGCCAGATTTTCACCGCTATGCCTGTCCTCCATGGGGCGGGTTTGTAGAACACAGCTACAGAGCTGTCCACGTTCGTTGATGAAATGACAGGTTATTGTCACGTATGCTTCTGTTGCAATGGACGTCCAGATGTCTGACGTTATTGCCACACACTGTGCCTCCTCTAACTGCTGTTTAATGTACTCAGTAATTTTGCCATGGCTCACCTCCACTCTGGATGTTATCAAGGTGCGCCCCGGCACGGTGTATGCGGGCTCGACAAAGTCAACTTGCGAAAGCCTTCGCCCTCGACAAAGCACAGTGGTAGCATATCGCGGGCAGTCATCTCAGCGAGGAGTTGTGTGATCGTTTCGGACCGGCGAGGGTCACATCGTCTGCGGGGTTCTGCAGTAAAAGCTGTGATACTGGTCTGCCTGCTAGTATCCGCATCATCTCCTCCACGCAAGTTTACGTCGAGATGCTTGTTCTGAAGGTGGGTCCTCATTGCAGTGGTAGAGTGGTTATATGCAAGCTTGAGAGAACATAGCCGACACACAACCTTGTTGTCTCTTTCTTCATCAAAGTATTGCCAAACTTTGCTAGTTTTCTGTCGCGTGGCCATTGTTGCTCCTCCTTTGTGTACTTCTCAACTCCTGTCCTCCGTGTGCGGGGAGGGGGGCGGAGGGGCAGTTGCCTTCAGTGACCCTGGGAATTCTACTAGCGCATGGATGACTGACGGTGAAAGACGCAAAAAATAAAAATAAAATAGTAAAATAATTGTCGATTAGTAATTTTCACTCCGACTAGTGAGTGTGTCGACGACTAATCGATTAATCGATTATTTTGCGGCACCCCTACTATTTTGTAATGGAACAGAAACGACAATAAGGCCGTTACTATAGTTGTCAGCTGCAGGACGGTATGTCAACAATATGGCGCCGTCCGGGGTTAGCGAATAAGGTCTATAATGGTAGCAGTTGTCTTGAATCCCCATCATTAGGTGCTTGCTTCTTAACTCTCTCCTCCTTCTCCTCTCTGTGGTCCTCTCTCCTCTCTCAGGTGAAGCGTTACCAGTGCATGTTCGAGGGCTGCACGCGGACGTACAGCACGGCGGGGAACCTGCGCACGCACCAGAAGACCCACCGGGGCGAGTACACGTTCGTGTGCAACCAGCAGGGCTGTGGAAAGGCCTTCCTCACCTCCTACAGCCTGAAGATCCACGTGCGCGTCCACACCAAGGAGAAGCCCTTTGAGTGTGACGTGCAGGGCTGTGAGAAGGCCTTCAACACTCTCTACAGGTGAGCCTCAACACAAGCTTTACATGTTGTTTTTGTCATGGTCGGTGTTGGGCAAGTTACTTTCAAAATGTAATATACTACATATTACTAGTTACTTCCATTTGAAAGTAATATGTTACTTTACAATATTACTTTCTGTGTAGAGTAACTCGTTACTTATTACACTACTTTTGCATTACTTTTACCAAAACAACAGCAGCAGCAGAATGACATCGCTGCCCCGGAACTATCCTGAAAAATGATTTCAACCGCCTTGAAGTCAGTGTAAACAATCCAAAATTCTAAATGTTATCCTTTTCCTTTGTTATTCTCATTTGTAGTGGTTATTTGCATAAAAACACACACAGTTTGATTAGGAAATCAATCAATCTTTTTTCTTTTTAATATGTGCTTTGATTTAATAAAATGTAACTCAATTTGTAACTTGAGTTACTTGACAAAGTAACTGGTATAATATTACTGAAATCCTATAAGTAATAAGTTATATTACTGAGTTACTGCTAAAAGTAATATATTACATGTAATATGTTACTTTTGTAATGAGTTACCCCCAACACTGGTCATGGTACTGTTGTTACGGTGCTGCTGTGTGTCCCAGAGTTCAGGTCAGGTATGTCAGACACAAATCATGTCTGTTGTATACTTAGCAGTGTCTATAGACCAAATCAGCGGGAATGTTTATATTTACTTCCGGTTACCCCTGGTTCCGGTTACCTCCGCACAAACTGACGTGTTGAAGACAAAAACAGACAAAGACGACAAAAATGGTTTGTTCGTGTTGTGTTGTTGGGTGTCCAGTGACCATAAAGAGCGGGTCAAGATTTGGATTATTCAGAATTCCCTCTGCAAAGGGCAAACATGAGCAAAGAGAACTCTGGATTCGGCGGCACAGGCTTACTACAGCTACAACATCCGGGTTCCGAGCTGTATCCGAGCGGCTTTAGTAGCCTCTGTCTGTAACGTAACGTTAACGAGTCTGCAAAAAAACAGTGAGTTTGACAGTAAACAAACGTTATTAGCTAGCTAACACTACATAAAACAAATACAGAAGAAAGGCTAGATACGTCGGACAAGCATGTTTACCAACCGTTTGAACATTTAAATTGAAAGTAGTCGGCCGAAAACAACGAGAGTTTGACAGCATTTATTTGACAACACGCAAATTTAAACCTGCCGCCTTCCCCAAGTGGTACCCGGAAGTAAATTTGTTTACATGGTGACGTCACGGTGATTTGGTCTATTGTCTAATAACCAGTGCTGTCTGTGCATCATGCCGCCCCATGCGTTGGTGTGGAAGGAATGGAGGAAACTGAGGAGTGCAGACTTAAAATAAGGAGGGAGAGAACTCAGGTGAAATGAATGGCGACTATCAGTGAGGGAACCAACAGGTGAACAAAATAACTCATTAGTGAGGCGTAAAGCTAGGGAAAGAAGTGAGCTACAGGAAGTGAACTGGGTGAGGAGAGGAAGTGGAAAAACTCAGAATAAAAGGAAAATCATAAAGTTCACAACACCCTGTGTAGAATTTGACCCGTTTGTTTATTTGGGATCTAGGTTCCCTTGTAATGTGAATGTGGAAGGGTTAAGAGTTTGAATGCCTTTTGAGATTAAAGGAACACTGCCCATTTTCAACCAGCTTTGTATCATTAGAACATCAGTAGTATATCAGAAAACTGTAAATGGTTTTGAAGTCTGTCATTTAATTTGACAGTTATTGAGTGTTAAAGTGTGGACCAGTGACATCACTGGTCCACACTAACTAAAATGAATAACTCATTAACTCAAATCAACTCTCAATAACTGTCAAACTAGATGAATGATGAATAGTTTGACAGTTATTGAGAGTTGATTTGAGTTAATGAGTTATTAATTTGAGTTAGTGTGGACCAGTGATGTCACTGGTCCACACTTTAACACTCAATTACTGTCAAATTAAATGACAGACTTCAAAACCGTTTACAGTTTTCTGATATACTACTGATGTTCTAATGATACAAAGCTGGTTGAAATTGGGCGGAGTGTTCCTTTAAGTGTGAAATGTAATCGCTCGTTACTTAGCATTTAACCGCAATGTGCTTAGTTTGTCTCTCTCTCTCTCTCTAAGCCGCCCTCTTGTGGTTTAATGAAACCCCCTGGTTTGTCTCCGCAGACTAAAAGCACACCAGAGACTTCATACGGGCAAGACGTTCAACTGTGACTCGGAGGGATGCACAAAGTACTTCACCACACTCAGTGACCTGAGGAAGCACATTCGCACGCACACGGGGGAGAAGCCATTCCGGTGAGCAATGTCATCGTCACACTGGCTTTGAATCCTTCACTAGGAGGAAGACATCTGCCGCGGAGAGAAGAACCAGTAGGGGTGCTCCGATCCGGCTAAGCCACGATCCGATCCGATTCCGATTCCTGGGGTCACGATCCGATTCCAGAATCGATTCTCGATTCCAACGATTCTCGATTCCAACGATTGTCGATTCCAGAATCTAGAATCGATTCTCAATTATGTAGTTTTATATTGCAATAACACACAAAGGTAAATATAAGACAAAAAATGACAAATGTATTAATGCTGAACTTCAAATTCAACTTCTGTATTACAGTCAGGGCCTAAATTCATTTTGCAAACTAGGGGGGAATTCCCCCCTTATGTTCTTCAGATAAGATGGATTTATAGGCTGGGGGGATCTGTAGACTTTGAGAAGGATTTATAGATTTTGGGGGGAATACATTAACCAGAGTTCTTAAGTGCAAGAGGTGGTGGCACCGTGGCAGTACAGTACACAAATGACATGAACATTTGGACACTTATTCAGCCGGTATCTTGCATGTTGCCTTCAGGTGCACTGTAATAAAAAAAATTACAATACAAAGAAGAATCGATTCTTGGGAGTTTGGAATCGATCCAGGAATTGTGGCATTAAGAATCGCGATCCTTTCAGAATCGATTTTTTGGAGCACCCCTAAGAACCAGTGTTCTCCATAGCCATTGGTAGACAGCTCCCTTAGTCTATTTTAATGATTGCTATGCCTCTGGATTTATAAGTAGTTAACACGTGTCGACAGGGGAGCTGCTGTTGCATAGCGGATCAAACTGTTTAGTGAGGTTCACTATTCAGCACTTGTTGTGGGGGGTACGGTGGTGCAGTGGTAAGCACTGTCGCCTCACAGCTCGAAGGTCCTGGGTTCGATTCCCACCTGGGGTCGTCAAAAGGGCCTTTCTGTGTGGAGTTTGCATGTTCTCCCCGTGCCTCCCGGGGGTTTCCTTCATATAGGAACCCCCTTCACCAAAACATGCAATATCCTGGTTGCTAATGTGGTCGTTAAGGGCGCCTGTTCAGAGGGAGGGGAACTGGTTGGAATAGTGTGAACCTCCCACGTGCTATGTCCTACCGGTGAAGCTTCCCCTGTCAGGTGAAAAGAAGCGGCTGGCTAACTGCCCATGTCTCGGAGGAAGCATGGAGCCAGTTTTCGGCTCTGCCCAGATCGGCAGAGGGTGGAGCAGCAACCAGGATAAATAAATTAAAATGAGCACTAATGGAGGATAAAAAATCAGGGGGGGGGGGGATATTGAAAAAGAAAATTCTGCACTTCTTGTGCCTTCTTTACTGCACCTGATAGTTGCCTACAGTACATGTAGATTAAGCTCACTCGCCTACCTGCAGCATTGCTTTACTGTAGATAAATGATTAAATTATAAAGTTGAAAATGTATTGAGTCTAATGTTGTGTGTTTGACATGATGATCTGTTTGATCCTTCCTTCAAGGTGTGACCATGGCGGCTGTGGCAAAGCTTTCGCTGCAAGTCATCACCTAAAAACACATGTACGGACACACACAGGTACTGGTTTATACAAGTCATCACCTAAAAACACATGTACGGACACACACAGGTACTGGTTTATACAAGTCATCACCTAAAAACACATGTACGGACACACACAGGTACTGCTTTATACAAGTCATCACCTAAAAACACATGTACGGACACACACAGGTACTGGTTTATACAAGTCATCACCTAAAAACACATGTACGGACACACACAGGTACTGCTTTATACAAGTCATCACCTAAAAACACATGTACGGACACACACAGGTACTGGTTTATACAAGTCATCACCTAAAAACACATGTACGGACACACACAGGTACTGCTTTATACAAGTCATCACCTAAAAACACATGTACGGACACACACAGGTACTGGTTTATACAAGTCATCACCTAAAAACACATGTACGGACACACACAGGTACTGGTTTATACAAGTCATCACCTAAAAACACATGTACGGACACACACAGGTACTGGTTTATGCAAGTCATCACCTAAAAACACATGTACGGACACACACAGGTACTGCTTTATACAAGTCATCACCTAAAAACACATGTACGGACACACACAGGTACTGCTTTATACAAGTCATCACCTAAAAACACATGTACGGACACACACAGGTACTGGTTTATACAAGTCATCACCTAAAAACACATGTACGGACACACACAGGTACTGGTTTATACAAGTCATCACCTAAAAACACATGTACGGACACACACAGGTACTGGTTTATACAAGTCATCACCTAAAAACACATGTACGGACACACACAGGTACTGGTTTATACAAGTCATCACCTAAAAACACATGTACGGACACACACAGGTACTGGTTTATACAAGTCATCACCTAAAAACACATGTACGGACACACACAGGTACTGAAGTCATCACCTAAAAACACATGTACGGACACACACAGGTACTGGTTTATACAAGTCATCACCTAAAAACACATGTACGGACACACACAGGTACTGAAGTCATCACCTAAAAACACATGTACGGACACACACAGGTACTGGTTTATACAAGTCATCACCTAAAAACACATGTACAGACACACACAGGTACTGGTTTATACAAGTCATCACCTAAAACACATGTACGGACACACACAGGTACTGAAGTCATCACCTAAAAACACATGTACGGACACACACAGGTACTGCTTTATACAAGTCATCACCTAAAAACACATGTACGGACACACACAGGTACTGCTTTATACAAGTCATCACCTAAAAACACACGTACGGACACACACAGGTACTGCTTTATACAAGTCATCACCTAAAAACACATGTACGGACACACACAGGTACTGCTTTATACAAGTCATCACCTAAAAACACATGTACGGACACACACAGGTACTGCTTTATACAAGTCATCACCTAAAAACACACGTACGGACACACACAGGTACTGGTTTATACAAGTCATCACCTAAAAACACATGTACGGACACACACAGGTACTGGTTTATACAAGTCATCACCTAAAAACACATGTACGGACACACACAGGTACTGCTTTATACAAGTCATCACCTAAAAACACATGTACGGACACACACAGGTACTGCTTTATACAAGTCATCACCTAAAAACACATGTACGGACACACACAGGTACTGGTTTATACAAGTCATCACCTAAAAACACATGTACGGACACACACAGGTACTGCTTTATACAAGTCATCACCTAAAAACACATGTACGGACACACACAGGTACTGGTTTATACAAGTCATCACCTAAAAACACATGTACGGACACACACAGGTACTGGTTTATACAAGTCATCACCTAAAAACACATGTACGGACACACACAGGTACTGGTTTATACAAGTCATCACCTAAAAACACATGTACGGACACACACAGGTACTGGTTTATACAAGTCATCACCTAAAAACACTGTACGGACACTAGGGCTGTACAAGTCTCCCTCTATAACAATTCGAAATGTCGACAAGTACTGGTTTATACAGACATCACCTTATAGAACACATGTACGGACACACAGGTACTGTTTATACAAGTCATCACCTAAAAACACATGTCGACTAGGGCTGTCAATCTCCCTCTATAATCAAATTCGAATTTCAGTGCTTTATACTTCAGTGCTTTATACATTTTAATATTCGAATTATATTCGAATATTTTAATTAATTTTTAATTGAATTAAAAAAAAAAAAAAAAAAAATTTTGGTCTAAGTGAATTGTTGTCTTCTCTTATGTTATGATTCTAAATATAGCTGAATCTTTGGGTTTGACCAAGTAAAACTTTTTCTAAGCATTTTACCAAATGTAGATGGAAAAGTGAATGGTGGATGAATATTCAAAATAATATTAGGCTTATCACAAATAGTCCAGCAATGATGTTTATTTAAGAAAACATGTTCCTTGTACAATGTACATACATTCATTGCATTAGAAAATAGGTCAGATAACCAGAGCTTAGTTAATATTCATCAGTGATGTATTGGTGCTGTCTGAAATGCTAAAATAAAATAATTGATAATAAAAAAGACACAGCCTTTGTTTGAGCTCCTTATCAATAAACAAATAAGTAAACTTTGCCAAAACAACAATGAGCCATGAACAAAAAAAAATCAGTCACGTATTGCACTTAACACATTGAGTGCCAGCGACGCCATATGGCGTCATTAGAAATTTACCGTAGGCTGCCAGCGACGCCAAATGGCGTCAGTAACTCGAAATTGTTTTTTTGACGGGGGGGTGTCGATCTATGCCTCTTACATCGCCTCTTACAATATGATAGCTATTGAATGTGTCTAACCTATTTTACAGAACCCTTAGGTGGCGACAGCGCACTCCAGATGAGAGAAAGTGGAGTAAAACCATAGAGTAAAACACACAGAAGAAGTCGTTTGGGAAGAGGAAATCGCATCGCATCCGTCCGTATGCAGCTGCTTCATTGAAGCATAACGTAGCTGTGCCCCTGCAGCAGCCAATCTGCTGTCACAATTGAGCACCTCGTGTCCGCTGCAACAATCCATTCGCATGATCAGCCGTGGAGTTCTCAACTGGAAGCATGGTGACATACACGTGGGTGTAAAAAAGCTGGACTAGCGGACTTTTCACTGCTGAGAGCACACGCAGAGCAAACGCACTCACAGTAGAGCCGAGCAGAGCAGAGAGATACTCCTCCCACAACGGGGGGGGGGGAGGAGGAGGGGGGGAGGTGGGGCACGCAGGACACTACAGCATACAGCAGACCCAGGCAGCTGCAGCATTACATCAGAAAATATTAGCAATGAGTCAATGATGTGCTTGAAATGCTTCCTTTCACAAAAGGGTAATTATCTCAGCTCGTAGAAAAAAAGGGCTGTTTTTGGTCTAATCAAGCTATCTTCTCCGGCTCATAACTAAAGAACGGAAAATGGGATCAATAAACTTTTTTTTGCAGGTGATAGAAGAGAGTCTCATCGTTATTTGTGCGTGTTCAGTGTTTACATAGTAATTATTAAAAAAATTATATGACTGTTTTAAAATGCATTGCGGCCTATGTGGCACAGTACAGCACCTTTTGCCCAAGGGCCGTGGCACTCAAAGTGTTAAGAGCTACAGGTTTACATTCAGTATAGCAGCTTCAACAGTCAACTTCAGTTAACAATGAATGAACATACATTTTAAGAGCTACAGGTAGGTTTACATCAGTATAGCAGCTTCAACAGTCAACTTCAGTTAACACTCTTTTCTTCAAGTATGTTGTCAGAACTTGTCACTTTTCTAGTGTTCTAAAAAAAAAAAAAAAAAAAAAAAAATTATAATAATATTCGTTTAAAAATAATAATAATCGAATTTCGTTCATAATTATTAAATTCGAATAATATTCGAATATCAAAATTCGTTTCAACAGCCCTAGTACGGACACACACAGGTACTGGTTTATACAAGTCATCACCTAAAAACACATGTACGGACACACACAGGTACTGGTTTATACAAGTCATCACCTAAAAACACATGTACGGACACACACAGGTACTGGTTTATACAAGTCATCACCTAAAAACACATGTACGGACACACACAGGTACTGGTTTATACAAGTCATCACCTAAAAACACATGTACGGACACACACAGGTACTGGTTTATACAAGTCATCACCTAAAAACACACGTACGGACACACACAGGTACTGCTTTATACAAGTCATCACCTAAAAACACATGTACGGACACACACAGGTACTGGTTTATACAAGTCATCACCTAAAAACACATGTACGGACACACACAGGTACTGCTTTATACAAGTCATCACCTAAAAACACATGTACGGACACACACAGGTACTGGTTTATACAAGTCATCACCTAAAAACACATGTACGGACACACACAGGTACTGCTTTATACAAGTCATCACCTAAAAACACATGTACGGACACACACAGGTACTGGTTTATACAAGTCATCACCTAAAAACACATGTACGGACACACACAGGTACTGCTTTATACAAGTCATCACCTAAAAACACATGTACGGACACACACAGGTACTGGTTTATACAAGTCATCACCTAAAAACACATGTACGGACACACACAGGTACTGCTTTATACAAGTCATCACCTAAAAACACATGTACGGACACACACAGGTACTGGTTTATACAAGTCATCACCTAAAAACACATGTACGGACACACACAGGTACTCGTTTATACAAGTCATCACCTAAAAACACATGTACGGACACACACAGGTACTGGTTTATACAAGTCATCACCTAAAAACACATGTACGGACACACACAGGTACTGGTTTATACAAGTCATCACCTAAAAACACACGTACGGACACACACAGGTACTGGTTTATACAAGTCATCACCTAAAAACACACGTACGGACACACACAGGTACTGAAGTCATCACCTAAAAAGACATGTACGGACACACACAGGTACTGGTTTATACAAGTCATCACCTAAAAACACACGTACGGACACACACAGGTACTGGTTTATACAAGTCATCACCTAAAAACACACGTACGGACACACACAGGTACTGGTTTATACAAGTCATCACCTAAAAACACATGTACGGACACACACAGGTACTGGTTTATACAAGTCATCACCTAAAAACACATGTACGGACACACACAGGTACTGGTTTATACAAGTCATCACCTAAAAACACATGTACGGACACACACAGGTACTGGTTTATACAAGTCATCACCTAAAAACACATGTACGGACACACACAGGTACTGGTTTATACAAGTCATCACCTAAAAACACATGTACGGACACACACAGGTACTGGTTTATACAAGTCATCACCTAAAAACACACGTACGGACACACACAGGTACTGGTTTATACAAGTCATCACCTAAAAACACATGTACGGACACACACAGGTACTGGTTTATACAAGTCATCACCTAAAAACACACGTACGGACACACACAGGTACTGGTTTATACAAGTCATCACCTAAAAACACATGTACGGACACACACAGGTACTGGTTTATACAAGTCATCACCTAAAAACACACGTACGGACACACACAGGTACTGGTTTATACAAGTCATCACCTAAAAACACATGTACGGACACACACAGGTACTGGTTTATACAAGTCATCACCTAAAAACACACGTACGGACACACACAGGTACTGGTTTATACAAGTCATCACCTAAAAACACATGTACGGACACACACAGGTACTGGTTTATACAAGTCATCACCTAAAAACACACGTACGGACACACACAGGTACTGGTTTATACAAGTCATCACCTAAAAACACATGTACGGACACACACAGGTACTGGTTTATACAAGTCATCACCTAAAAACACATGTACGGACACACACAGGTACTGGTTTATACAAGTCATCACCTAAAAACACACGTACGGACACACACAGGTACTGGTTTATACAAGTCATCACCTAAAAACACATGTACGGACACACACAGGTACTGGTTTATACAAGTCATCACCTAAAAACACACGTACGGACACACACAGGTACTGAAGTCATCACCTAAAAAGACATGTACGGACACACACAGGTACTGGTTTATACAAGTCATCACCTAAAAAGACATGTACGGACACACACAGGTACTGCTTTATACAAGTCATCACCTAAAAAGACATGTACGGACACACACAGGTACTAGGGGTGTCAAAAATAATCGATTATAAGATGCATCGCGATGCGGACGTGCACGATTCTGCATCGATTAACAAATATCAAAAATCGATTATTATTATTTTTTTTTTTTATTTTATTTTTTTATAATCAAATAAAATAGAATGTAAGTACATGCAGTTGTTTATTTTAATTATGGATCATAATACAATGCAATTCCAAATGCACTTTTATTTTAAAAGTAGCCACACAGTGAGAAAAAAGAAAGTGAGAAAAAATAAATCATGTATTGCGGAAAAAGTGATGCATCGATTTAAGATGCATCGCGATGCATCGTGATGCATCGTTTAATCGAATCGTTGACAGATGAATCGTAATCGAATCGTGAGGCCAGTGAAGATTCACAGCCCTAACAGGTACTGGTTTATACAAGTCATCACCTAAAAACACATGTACGGACACACACAGGTACTGAAGTCATCACCTGAAAACACATGTACGGACACACACAGGTACTGGTTTATACAAGTCATCACCTAAAAACACATGTACAGACACACACAGGTACTGGTTTATACAAGTCATCACCTAAAAACACATGTACGGACACACACAGGTACTGAAGTCATCACCTAAAAACACATGTACGGACACACACAGGTACTGGTTTATACAAGTCATCACCTAAAAACACATGTACGGACACACACAGGTACTGGTTTATACAAGTCATCACCTAAAAACACATGTACGGACACACACAGGTACTGCTTTATACAAGTCATCACCTAAAAACACATGTACGGACACACACAGGTACTGGTTTATACAAGTCATCACCTAAAAACACATGTACGGACACACACAGGTACTGCTTTATACAAGTCATCACCTAAAAACACATGTACGGACACACACAGGTACTGGTTTATACAAGTCATCACCTAAAAACACATGTACGGACACACACAGGTACTGCTTTATACAAGTCATCACCTAAAAACACATGTACGGACACACACAGGTACTGGTTTATACAAGTCATCACCTGAAAACACATGTACGGACACACACAGGTACTGCTTTATACAAGTCATCACCTAAAAACACATGTACGGACACACACAGGTACTGCTTTATACAAGTCATCACCTAAAAACACATGTACGGACACACACAGGTACTGCTTTATACAAGTCATCACCTAAAAACACATGTACGGACACACACAGGTACTGGTTTATTTGATGTAACCTCAGTTTGTCTAAAGCCCCTTTTAGACTGGCCAAAAATCCCACTAATATCCACAAACTAGTGGCATTTTCTTCCGTCTAAACGTTTCCAAGCCGGGCCGAGCTGGGTTTTTAATGCGGCGGCTCTGCACGCCATGACGATATCAATCTTGGCGGTGGTCCAACACGTGATTTTCCGACCGCGCTTCTCCTCCTCCTGAGGTGCCGCCCCTTTTCCAGCGTGAGTCAGTGAGATTCAGTGATTAACAAAGCAATATAGACTCTATTGTTGGTCAAATGGGTAGGAATATAGCTGTTATTAAGAGATGCTCTGCATTTATATCACCTCATTTGACCAAACAAGTACCGTAAATTCCGGACTATAAGCCGCACCGGTGTATAAGCCGCACCTGCAAAGTTGACTATTTTTTTCTTATATAAGCCGCACCGGACTATAAGCCGCGAGTGTTTTAATGGTATTTTTTTTTTATTTTTTTTATTGTGTTTTAATGTTTAATTACCATATGTAAGGGTTCATGCACAGAGGGGATTGGCGGGAAAGAGATGGCTGTTTGAGGAAGCTCCCATTTATTAACATTTCAACAAAACAACATAACACAACACCACCTGTGTTGTTTTTTACAGTGCACACAGTGTCATACAGTGTCATACAGTGTCATACAGTGTGGTGAAAAGAGGGCAAGAGAGGAAATTAAAACTTATTATAGTTATATAGGATTTATAGTTAGAAAGAGTGCTAAAAAAGAGAGATTTTTTTTTTTTTTTTTTTGAAAAAATCCATAGATAAGCCGCACCGTTATATAAGCCGCAGGGGCCAAAAAAGGCCAAAAAAATGGGAAAAAAGGTGCGGCTTATAGTCCGGAATTTACGGTACTACACTCTAGTTTGATCACATCTAGACTATTGTCCTGTCCCATGATATGGTCAAGTGCAGCTGAGAAAGATCTAGGAAAATTCCAACTCCCGCATTTTCCTCTCCAAAATAAAAAGTTTCAAACTAACACCTGATGTTCTCTCTCCCTCCTCTTCTCATCCCTCCCTCCCTCCACTCTTCCCACAGGGGAGAAGCCTTTCAACTGTCCCAGTGACGGCTGCGAGAAGATGTTCAGCAGTTCGTACAGTCTCAAGAGTCACATCCGAGGCCACGACAAGGGCCAGCCGTTCACTGTCACCCTCACCCATCCACTCTCTGAAGTAAGTCACACCACACACAGCTACTTCGGACTATTTGTCTCTTTTTCCAGCATAGTGGTCATGTCCTCTATACCAGAGGTTCTCAAATGTTTTTCAGCCAAGGACCCCTTACAAGATAGAAAATATACCGGGGACCCCCTCATTCTGATTTGTGATTTTGGGCTAAGCTTAATTGTTTCCACGGTAACGTGCTTGACTTTTAATTTGATACATGTAGGTTTGTTATTAGAATGTAATCCATGAACCATTTTAGATTTAAAGCATAAACTATTTTTGTTGAACTATGAAGATTTTGCAAAAAAAAAATATATATATATATATATATTTTATTACCGTACATTACATTTACATTACGTCATTTAGCAGACACTTTTGTTTTGTCCAAAGCGACTTACAATATCACAATTTGTCAACAGTACAGAAAACCACTATGCAACACAATCAATGACAGCCAAGATATTTTGATAGACTAGCACCATGTAGGAAGTAGTTTGAGAAGGAATAAGTAACATGTAGCATTTTTTCTTTTTTAATTAAAAAAAAAATTACCTGAAAACTTTTCGCGGACCCCCTGGCAAAGTGCCACAGACCCCTGGGGGTCTGCGGACCGCCATTTGAGAACCACTACTCTATACAGTTCTAGAGCAACATTACCTCAAGTGCCCCATATTATTCACCTTCATTCATTTGTTTTTCAAATGTGCTATTTTCCAGGATAAGAATAATGTGTCTCCGTCTGGTGATATCTAGGGTGTTTCTTGAATCAATTTGACTTAAAGCCCCCCTCCCCTCCAGTCAGTTTACCACCTGTGTACAGTCCTGGACACGCTGGAGTATTATAATTGAAATGTTGTGATAATTGTTTAGTTGCCCGTTTAAAGATATCTAACTGCAGTGTGAGTTATTGCTTTCAAAGGGAGTGTTTTAGTGCAGCGCTCCCGGCAAACTGGAGATGGGTAAAGCGACGGTGAAGTGAGGAAATTGTGAACACAATCGGCATGAAAGAAAAAAAGTCAAATAGGAAACTAAGGCCCAGTTTGAGAATAATCAAAATAATAATCATTGAACCTGTTTGCATGATTCTGCACTTGTCCCATCCCATATGCAGTGGCAGGTTTAATTATGGCCTACTCATCTCTCGTTACAGGATGCAAATCACTCGCTGTGCCTCAGTGACTTAAGCCTCATTTCTACAGACTCCGAGCTCCGAGAGAACATCCATAATGTAAGTCTGGCCTTTGCTCCAGCACTGCCAAAATATGCATTTGATTGACGATGAAGATGATCTGTCTGATATGCTCAATATATTGATCTGTCTGATATGCTCAATATATTGTTTTCCTCAACAGGAACAATTGGCACCTTAAGCTCAATTGTGTCATTTCATATCCTGAGTAATTAAGGCCATCGTATGGCTGTCCTAATAGATAGTGAGCTCACTTGATCTATTTATTAAATACCTCTATAATTGTATTCCAGGCTCAGAATTTGGACCTGAACAATGTGACCCCTGTGAAAATCTTTGAGCTCATGTTCCAGAGTCCTGAAAATAGTGTCAGTCAAGACGATGCCCAGCCCAACGGCAAGTACTTTTTAAAAACCTGTCAGTTTGAATTGAGTTGAATGTTCTCTTCCACTGACCGGCGGCTTCTTTTCCTCCTTCAGAGAGCCTCGCTGAGACCTTCAGCCTGGAGACCTCTGCCCACCCGGGGGTGACCGACGCCTCGCCTCTCCTCTCCTTCTCCTTCTCCCTCAATCCTACCTCCTTGTCTTCTTGTCGCCACACGACCGCGGTCCCGGAGGCTCCTTCCCAACTCAGCCAGACGACCTCCACCTCTCAGACCTCCACCCCTGCTGCCTCCGTCAGCGCACCTGTCAGCTCCGGCCAGCCGGGCCCCTACGTCCACCTAACAACAGGCCCCAAGCAGACTCCCGGCGTGCCTGCTGCCCAGGCTCCGGCCCAAGCGCCAAACCACGTCACCCCACAACAGCACTACGTGGCACTGCCATCCACATTCCTGCAGCCAGATGGCGCTGCCCAGACCACTCCTCTAGCACCGCCCATTGTCTCTTCTGCTCCTCCTCCCTCGGTTCCAGCACTGACCGCCACAGTGCCAGCAGCAGGCAGCACCACCGCTGTTTCCGTCGTCGTCGCAGCCACCACTACAGATGCTCCACCGGCTGTGGCTCCTCCACCTGTGCCTTTGGCCACCAACCCAGGCCCCGTGGCTGGCCCCGGTGTGGCCCCCACCCCCGCCACCATCACCATAGCCCCCACCCAGAACATGCTGCCGTCAAGCTTGGTCATGTCGGACCAGAACCTGCAATGGATCCTCAGCAGCGCCGCCAACAGCCAGCAGAACCCAGATCAACCGGTGAGTTAGAGCATCAACTCCTTTAGCGTGGGTTTGCATGTAGATGGCTTTGTAGTTTGGGTTCTAAAGGTTTGAAAACACATTGCATCACACATGCAACCCAGGATTTAATTTTTTTATTTGTCGTACATTATGCTTACATAAGAGGATTCGCCAAGGGTGGGGTATCACACACTTAACAATATAACTGGTAGGGGTGGGAATCACCTGATGCCCACGGTATGATACTAAAACGATACTTGAGTCACGATACGATAGTATTGTGATATTGCGATATATTGAATATTGCGATATTTCGATATATTGTCTAACTCCTTTTCCTACCTTTTCCTTGACCTCACCGGAAGTTAAACATGCAGTGTTTTTTTGTTTAGTTTAGTTTTTGCCCCACACGTAGGCTATACATTATTAAGCTTCTCTGGACTCAATACGCCACTGCAGGCGCGGACTGCAACATCGGGCGCTTCAGGCAGATGCCCGGTGGCCTGTCATGGCATGGCCTGCAAAAAAAAAAAATATCGATACAATATCGTCAGGCAAAATATCGCGATACTATGGTGTATCGATTTCCCCCCCCCCACCCCTAATAACTGGTGTCAGAAGAGCTCATCTTGCAGCCAGGAACATGTGCAATCAACATGAATTCATATGTATATAATGTATATATTAATATGCACAATACTGCAAAGAAAGAGAGAGAGAGATGCAGTCAGCTTGGTCTGTGCACTCTGCAGTAAGACAGTCTGTGACGAGGCTTTATCCAATAGACAAATGTGGTACAAATCAGCCCAATAATCCTCTAGTCGAATGTGTCCCAGCCTTATGTGTCCCAGCTTTATAATCCTCTAGTCGAATGTGTCCCAGCCTTATAATCCTCTAGTGGAATGTGTCCCAGCCTTATAATCCTCTAGTCGAATGTGTCCCAGCCTTATAATCATCTAGTCCAATGTGTCCCAGCCTTATAATCCTCTAGTCGAATGTGTCCCAGCCTTATAATCCTCTAGTCGAATGTGTCCCGGCCTTATAATCCTCTAGTGGAATGTGTCCCAGCCTTATCTGCATCTGCTTGATTTGACTGTGATGCTCACTGTTTGTTCACAGACACATCCAGGTGCTCCAAAAGTGGAAAAGGTTTTCTTCACCACGGCCATACCAGTTGGAGGAAATCCAGGTAAGTGTCATGTGTTGCTGTTCATGTTGTAGACATTATTCCGAGAGTCAGGCATGATTAACACAGGGTGATGGAACGGCCTTTCATGTTTTGCACCTGAGAAATTATTACGGTGTTAACCACAACTAAGAGTTCCACGTCCAGTCCATCCGTGGGATCAACATGTCCTCCTCAGATAGCATCTGATGAAGAGAGCTATGCATGAAACGTTGCTTATCGTGTATGTAGTATATTAGAGGCCATTCACTGTTCTATTTAACTCTTAATGGGTTTTTACTGATGAGCGTCATGAGCTACAAAGGTGGCTGGCAGTCATTCATTTTCAATAGGAGCTGTCCGATGCAGTGGCAGCAGCGAGCGCCACGGTGCTGGGAGCGGCGCGGTGTAGCCGACCAGAGCGACGAAATTTGAAATTGAGCTGATCTGACCTTTATGCACATTAGTGACGCACTGAAGCAGCAGCCAATCACAGATCTGGATTTGGTTTTCTTCCCACTGTAAAGGTCTTTGCACACACAGTCCGATTGTTTTCGTATGCGTGTTTTTTAATCCGTCATCTGAAAACACAGACGGGTCCCAGCTCGCAAAAATCTATTGACTGATGCCAAAAATGCAGAAAATCGAACCTCGTCCGAAAACCTAAATGACGGACGTAATTGTCGGACTCAGTGTGTCAATGATGATTGAAACACATGAGGTCGTATTCATTTTTTATTTATTTTTTTCGTGCGTCAATTTCGGACGAAAATACGGACTTGGTGTGCAAAAGCTATAAACGTCTCCCTATGTACTGAAGTTGCTCGCAGCAAATCTCCAGCTGCACGTCGTAGTTGTGGCTTTTCGCATAACCGATTTCTCAGAACACCACAGAGTGACTGAAATGCTAGCTAGTTAGCATCTAGAAGTCTGATTTCAATGGTGAAATCCGTTTCCTTCACAATTGCTTGGTTGCTGAGAAAAAGGTGTTTTTCCACGAGCTAGTGACTACCAAAATAAAGCTACCCCACTGTAATCTAGCTAGACTCTCACGATGATGAAAATCAGTTTCCTGTTCAGTTGCGTGGAAGTTTGCTTGTCATGCTATCATGCTTGTCAGAGTTCACGACAGGCCAGGCCTGCCGAATAGCTCTACTGCCTAGATCCTCTTTGCGCGGCTCGCAAGACGATGGCGGCTCTAGACTCTTTCATTGGCGGCTCGCGGCTGATAGAAATCATAAAATCATGTCAAAACCATTCCCTCACTGCGGTGTCAAACAAACTGCGTGGTTGCCAGGTTTGTGGCCCTTTGGAGCACCAAACGAGGGTTGAAACCCATACCGGTATCTGGCAACACTGCAAACAAGTCAATGCCTCGTGGAGGGATTGGGAAGGGACGCAGAAACAGAGCGCTTCAGGTGTGACTGACAGGGCGTATTGTTGCAGCTGGCATTTACCTCGTCGTTAACGAGAAATGCGTCGGAGTTTTAACGATAAGCAAAGCAGCTGTCTGGAGGTTTGGAGCTGCATCCCAGAGAGAGACAGA
>NC_139640.1:7191155-7268418 GCF_964638095.1 Poromitra crassiceps
TTAAGGATTTGTATTTTTAAAAGAATGTATAATGTGAAAATGTTTGCTTTTGCTTGTTTTGTATAAAGTAATATTGTATATGATAAATAACTTTTTGAATTGAGAGCAATATAATACTAATAAAACCTTATCCTTGTCACAGAAGCCATTTGTTTCTCTTGTGCATCCTAGAACATGTCACAGTAAAGATAGTCAAGAGCAATAATTCAATGTCAACATTTATTTATTAAAAGCGTAAGTTCCATTTCCAGTCACTGCTGCATTGGTAAGGTTACATCTTGGAGATCTACCTGTGGGACACAGTGAAGGAAGGTAAATGTTTCAGTTAATAATGTGTAACAAGAGGAGGCAGGAGGGTGAACTTACCACCAGGATACTCTTCAGATCCCTGCAATCCTTCATGATGCTGTTACAGAGAGTAATCATCTCGAACAGGTTGCCCAGTTCGCCTTCAATCTCCTCTAGGCTCTGTAGTAGAAACATTGATTCTCTAGTTACTGCAAAGCCACAAACTGGCTCAGAACCTAACCACTCAGAACCTAGGGCTGAAACAAGTCCATCAAACAGTCAGATGACATGTCATACTGTAACCCTGCTGCAGACCCGAATTATAAACCGGAAACTGGAGCACGTTATAAAAGTTATAAATATAGTCACGTTATAAACAACTGACCAACGCTGGGGTCCGTATGGAAACAATGTTACTCGAAATGGTTAAAAGTTAAATCAATTTGGTCATTCAGTGGCGTTTTACTGCCATGTAAAGTAACTATTACGCTAGCCGCTAGCTAATAGCCACAGTAGCCGACTACCCACAATGCATTACGTTATCCCAGCACCAAGCTAGCTAGCTAATGTTAGCTGCTGCCGGTTGGTTGGTTGGGTAGCTAGCTAATGTTAGCCGTTAGCTAACGTTAACGTTAGCTAGACAAACACAGACATGCAGAGCTCCAAAAACAGAGCAATTCGTGATTTTGTTACTGTAGTTTCTGCAGAGTAACGTCCATGTACCTTTATGGATTGCACGGGGTTCGTATTGCAAAGGGATCTGACGGATAGTGCAGTAACAGTCAGCAGCTATCAGCACGAGCCACTCGGGGGGAGGAAGTCCATATATGGTCCATCCGGTCATGGAGCACAGGACATTACGTCATCACAGGACAACGCGATTGGCTGGCTCAGATCTGTTCAAATCTGAGCCAGCCAATCACGTTGTCCTGCGTTGTTTGGACCGTGTATAAAAGGCGACGGCTGAGAGGGGTGGGTGGGGGGAACCAGAGAGAGGGCGAGGGGAGAGAGGGACAGGAGAGGGGGATGGGGGGAGAGAGGAGGGGAGAGAGGGCCAGGAGAGGGGGAGGAGGGGAGAGGAGGGGAGAGGAGGAGAGGAGGGGAGAGGAGATGGGGGGAGAGGGCCAAGAGATGGGGGGAGAGAGGAGAGGAGGGGAGAGAGGGCCAGGAGAGGGGGAGGAGGGGAGAGGGGGAGGAGGGGGAGGGGAGGAGAGGAGAGGGGGAGAGGAGAGGACAGGAGAGGAGGGGGGGGAGAAGGGGAGAGGAGGGGAGAGAGGAGAAGGGGAGAGGAGGGGAGAGAGGGGGAGGAGGGGAGAGGAGATGGGGGGAGAGTGGGGGAGGAGGGCAGAGGAGAAGGGGAGAGGAGGGGAGAGAGGGGGAGGAGGGGAGAGGAGATGGGGGGAGAGTGGGGGAGGAGGGGAGAGGAGATGGGGGGAGAGGGGGAGAGAGGAGAGGAGGGGAGAGGGGGGAGGAGGAGGGGAGAGGAGAGGGGGGGGGAGGGGAGAGGAGAGGGGGGGGGAGGGGAGAGGAGAGGAGGGGAGAGGAGGAGAGGAGAGGGGGGGGGGGAGAGGAGAGGGGGAGAGGAGAAGGGGAAGAAGAGAGGAGAGGAGGAGAGCGCCGCCAGCGGCACCACCCCGCTGGGCACAGACACCCAGGCCAGCCACCCCAACCTCCAGGCTGCCACCACCCAGGCTAAGTGCCCCTCTGCTGGGCAGACACCCAGGGCAGCCACTCCCACCACCAGGCTGCCACCACCCGCCGTGCCCCTCACCCTGCCCGGGTCCCACAACCCCCGGCCGAGACCCGCGACGCAGAAAACAAACTCATGTTTGAATGAAAGTATAGGCTATAATTAGGCTCATTCTGTGTTATCATGTGTGATTCAGGAGATATGATGAAATCAGGGTTTTGTCATTTATATGGGGGTAGGCTTGTTTACCGTCAGGGTTATCATACCAAAATATAATGTAGGAAGACAAAAATTACAAAATTGGGTGGTACCGATATGTGAAAATTGCAGCATTGGCCCATCGACTATGATCTTACCGTAAATGACTTGCTGTGCCGCATCTTCAACCTGCCCCTTTAAGAATAGTGACGTCATCGTTCGTGGGCGTAACCCGGAAATATCCGCCTGTTTGTCATTTCATCATCAGGCAGGCGACGCAGGCGGCGACAGACAACATGCTGTAGTGTCGTAGTGTATGTCACGTTAGTACCCTTGTTTTATGAGGTCCATTTATTACATCGGAGTTGAATTAATCAAATCAAGATCAAGAGGTTCTGGCAGTTCTGCCGCGGCGCATCAGCTGGCAGTAGACATGTGCAAAGAGCTGAAGACCAAAGTTCTCCGTTGGTTGCCGCCGACCTCCAATGGACCGTCTGCTGCTCGGCAGGATGAGGGACAGACAGGTGTGTGAATCACAACAAAGCTAAGGTGCAGACTGACAGACTGCCACATGTGACAGTAGGTGAAGGGCTTGGACACATGTGTGCTATTTATAGATTATAGATAGAACAGCTGCCAAAATCGCTGTACCTACCTTGCAGAGAAATGCGACAGATTGTAAACATTACAGTGTGTTGCATCATTTTCCTGTTTTTCCACATTGTATGTTATGAAATGCGCCAATATTGACTGGACCCACCCCCCATGTGACATCTTAAAGTCGAGCTGAACCCAAAAATGACTTTTCTTTTCTTTTAGTTCAAATACCTGGCTATGCAGTGCACCTATTTAATGATGTATGCCAAAAAAATCACAACAATCTAATTTCTTTAGTTTTTCACACTTTTTCCACATCAAAAGTTCATTTTTCAAGATTTCATTGATAACAGTAATGTACAGTTTGCTGACGTCACCTAGTACTATCAAATTTCTACCCCATTTCAACCAATCATATCACGACATGGCAGCTGTCAATCAGTAAAGGCGCGCGCTTGAGAGCGTGGTTGTCAGGGGTCTGCCGTCGGAGATTCCAGGCGGGCGGGCAGCACCCATGCATTGGATTGTCCGCTCGCTCCGCACGAAGCAGGTGGCTGCCTGGTACTCCGCGGATCCCACTCGCGTAGCACGACAACACGCTGAATCCCACTCGATTTGGGGGTGGAACACGCCATGATTGACCAATGCCAAAGCCAGTCGACAGAATTGTCCAATCAAATCATGGACACCGTATATTTTGGTCCGCCTCTCAATTTGTTTTCAGTCTCCGACGCTCGCGCTAGTGCATTCTGTTCCGGTTCACCTCGACTTTAAGGTTTTGACATCTGCCTTGTTGTGGGTGCTGCCGGCATTGACCTAGCCCCATAACGTGACGCTGCTACTGTACTCCGATATTCTCGTACAGCAGTCAGCGTCACACAGCGTTCGATTTGTCAATGAGTGGGAAACGCTGTTCAAAAAGCTTTGGAAAAAAAAGCCCCCCTACTGAAGCCAGTAATTTGACCAACGCTGTTAAAATGATACTGCTGCGTGAAACAACCGTTTAAAAGCAGTCTTTCCACAGCCTGTGCCGTATTGAGGACAGGAGAAGCTTCCTAGTGCCGACAGGAACCTTGGGAGTTTGAGTATTTCATGACATGTTTTGCTTCCCAGGTGCGCTGGATTTGCGTTGATCACTGACTGAGCCGCTGTCTCCGTGTGACTGCATGTGTTGTTTGCTCGCCGCGTGCAAGCGGTGCACCATGATCGTGAGATCAAACACACCCTGCTGTAAATTCAGCGCAGGCTGTGGAAAGACTGCTTCTAAACGGTTGTTTCACACAGCAGTATCATTTTAACAGCACCGGTCAAATTACTGGCTTCACTAGGGGGACTATCATATCTTCGGATCTGCAATCGGACGTCGGGTACGGGAGCTTTTTGAACAGCGTTTCCCACTCATTGACGAATTGAACGCTGTGTGACGCTGACAGTACAGTAGAGGGTTCACGTTTGGGGCTAGCACTGACCCTGCTTGCTTTTGACCTGTAGATGGCGCTGACATCCTGAGTTGTACGGTCAAGGCTCTGCAGGAGGGGCAGGTGGTGGCCGTGCCCACCGACACCATCTACGGGCTGGCTTGCCTGGCCCAGAGCCCCGAGGCCGTCAGGAGGGTGTACGACATCAAAGGACGAAATGGACAGAAACCGCTGGCCATCTGTGTTGGAGAAATTCACGACATCTATAAGTACGTATGGACTTGTTATCAACCAATTGAGAAGAAGACCATGCTTTCTCTAGTACAGGGGTGCCCAAATTATTTCCCATGAAGGGCCAAAACTCAATCTGGGTGGAGGGCCGAGGGCCAAAAATAAACGTTGTGGAATTACATTCAAATGTATTGTGTTTTATAGAAAATGAACATTCTAAATCTAAAATAACATTTCTATATAATAATCTACTTTTTATCTGTTTGGTAATTGTAATAATTTGCAATTGGTTATATATATTTAAAAAACAACATCTGCATTTGTGGGGAGCTTAAACATTTAATCAGTAAACACCCAGTTAAAAACAGTTGTATTTTCCACCTTTGTAATCGAGAGAGAAATTTGACTTAATTCACAACTTGAAAAATCCTCAAGGTACTTTGAAAATCAGCTTTATTGTCCATCTTTTGTAAACAATTTGCCGTGACAATTTGCAGGGATGCAATCTCAGGAGTGAACACAGTATCCGCAGCCACATTCAGACACTGTTTCACAAAGTCACCACGTGAAAAAGCTCGTCCACCCTTTGCAATCAGTGCAGATATCTGATAACTTGCCCGAGTTGCATTCTGGATAAAAAATCGGGGGGGGGATTTGGCCCACGGATTTGGCCATGGGATTTGGCCCCCCAAATCCGTGGCGGGCCAAAACAAACAGAGGCCCGCGTGCCCCAAATTGGTCAGCACTGCTCTAGAGCCTAGACTCAGTTCTCAGTCTCTCCGTGTTGCTCATTGGTTAGTGTCTCAAGAGAGCCTGGTCAAAGGAAGTTGGGGGAAAAACATGCTTCTGGCTTCAGACTACTCATTGGTAGTCTATGCTCTCCCACACTAAAGCACTTTTACACAGTTTAAAAATAATAATAATAATAACTAAAATAGCCATTGGTAATGTGATGTGTTTTGCATTTCAGCTCACATTTCCCTGTATGGTATGTATAGTAGACACAATATCATTTAGAAAGTTCCAGTGCAGCTCCAGTGGAATTTGAGTACAGAAAATGTTGTAGCTCCAAAACGTAGTAAATGTCAGGTTTTGACAGTAGCCTCATTAGACCAGAATGCAACACAGCCACAACACGTGTGTTTGGAGTCAGGGGTGCGCCTGCTCTCACAGACAAACAAGTTCAGGTAAGTTTAATGGGGGTTGTTAGAATTCTGGGAAATGTAGGAAATCACTAGTAGATGATGAAGCAGGATTGAGGCAGTGCAAGTGCAGCAGAATGTTAAATTACAACATTTCTGGGGGGTACGGTGGTGCAGTGGTAAGCGATGTCGCCTCACAGCTCGAAGGTCCTGGGTTCGATTCCCACCTGGGACGCTGTGAACGCTGAAGGAATGCGTGCCCGTCCGCATGTCCTCGAGTGCCCACTGCCCGGGTGGGGTCGTCAAAAAGGGCCTTCCTGTGTGGAGTTTGCATTCTCTCCCCGTGCCTCCCGGGGGCTTCCTTCATATAGGAACCCCCTTCACCAAAACATGCAATATCCTGGTTGCTGATGTGGTTCCTCCTCTGGTCGTTAAGGGCGCCTGTTCGGAGGGAGGGGAACCGGTTGGAATAGCGTGAACCTCCCACGTGCTATGTCCTACCGGTGACGCTTCCCCTGTCAGGTGAAAAGAAGCGGCTGGCTAACTGCCCATGTCTCGGAGGAAGCATGGAGCCAGTTTCGGCTCTCCCCAGATCGGCAGAGGGTGGAGTAGCAACCAGGATAAATAAATTAAAATTAGCACTAATGGGGGATAAAAAGTGTGATTAGAAAAATCGGGGGGGACGGGGGGGGGATTACAACATTTCATCACAAAAATAACGCAACGCATTGAACATCAGACTGTTTTGGATGGATTTTATTGTTTCATAATGCATCCCTATGCAGCTCAACCCCAGCACAGCTCAACTTGAACGTCGTCTGTCTTGCTTTGGTCACTGTGCAGGTACTGTAAGGTGAAGGTGAAGAAAGAGCTTCTAGGTGACCTGCTGCCTGGTCCAGTCACACTGGTGTTTGAAAGGTCTGAGATACTGAACACAGACCTCAACCCCTTCACTCCGGTCAGTCCACGTTTCTGAGTCCTTACCTGCCTTGGAGACTTGTATTCAAAAAATTCATGTTCTTCCAAATTTGAAAAGTCAGCCACATATACCAAAGCATTTATTATTTACTTTAGTGACTGACTGCAGACATATTGAAGACTCAAAGAACATGATTTTTCATTTCTGATTTTTGTAAAAAAAAAAAAAAAAAAAAAAAGTGGATTGTCTATCAGCTGTTGTTGTGTCCATATGTCTCCTGCAGCTAGTAGGTGTTCGTATCCCAGACCATGCTTTGATGAGGCGCCTCTGCCAGATGTGTGGTGAGGCACTTGCACTAACCAGTGCCAACATCAGCACACACAGCAGCACTGTGGCCGTGCATGTAAGTGAAAATCAACTAATGTAATTAATTAAGTAATTAATCAAGGAACATCTAGTGTCTAAATTCTCTGTTGCAACTCCACTTTGTGATTTAGGCTGATAAGACAGGTGTATTTTTAGATAAAGTAGTAAAGGTTTACAATAAGGGTACCGTACATTAAATGTTAAGCAGGTTGAGTATCTCTCTAAGCATTAACTAACCGTTAAGCACAGGTTAGTTAATGCTTATTAAGTATTAACAAAGCATTAATGAATGTCCCCTTATTGTAAAGTAATCTAGAGTAAGTAGTCTAATGTTTAATTGTATGTTTAATAAGGTACATCCTATTTGCACCTGTATGTCAAATACGTCGAATTTAAAATGTTTAAGCACGTCTAATGTATGCACATGACATGTGCATACATTTACACTATACTGCCTTATTGCTTGTTGTGTCTCTTGCTGTTTTTGCACCCATATGCCCTGTTACATTTGTACTATGTTGTAAACGGAGTCCACAGCACAAGAATTTCACACGTGATACTTGTACCATGGAGTGACAATAAAAATCTTGAATCTTGAATCTTGAATCTTGAATCTTGAAGTACTACTGATAAAGTGTATTATCTATCAATGCTGCTGTGTTTGCAGGAGTTCCAGGACCTCTGGCCCAAGCTAGCAGTGGTGGTGGATGGTGGACCAATAGGAGACCAGAGCCGCCTGGGGTCAACAGTGGTCGACCTATCAGTACTTGGCAAATACCGTGTCATCAGGCCTGGCTGGTGAGTTCAGCCACTTTCTGGTTGGCTTTCACTGGTTCCATGAGAGCCAGTTTGTCATGGCCTTGCCTGATATTGTGGCAGACAGTCACAATTAAAGTTTGTGTACACTGATAAAAAATATGTGTGGAGTAGGCGTATTGCATTGTGTTTGCATGCTTCTGGGTGGGGTCTGAGGGAAAACATGGCTAACTTCAGCGCAGGACCACGTTCGTCATGTAGCAGGCGTCATGCAACTCAAGCCCATTCGAGGAACAGCCCAAGTTTGGCAGGTTTAAAGATGTTTTCAATATCTTCAATCTCTGGCAGATGTTCAGCTGTGTAAAGGGCTCATTATACTCGAGCAAGCTCCGTGGGGGTGGAGTTCCGCGAGTCTCCGCGAGTCACCGTGCGGACCTTGCGCTGGGGCAGATGCTATTATACTCAGAAGTGATCAGCCAAGTGATCAGCATGTATTGTACAATGGTAATAGTGAGAACAGCCCGTGAAAAGTCGCAATGAAACGCTATTATGTGAGTGCACTTTCACTCTCAAACGACCGCACATCAGCACATGAAGGAATCACCAAACTTGTTTTTACTGGAAGCCGTTTTACTTCTCAGCCCTGATAGCCTACTCTGTGCTGCTTTTAATCTCTCTCAATCATGCTCTCAACACAACACATTTACTTGGTGAAATGACTAAAAACGAACAGTTGCTAATCAAAGTTTATAGTCTACCACATGGGTCAAGAAATGTGGTGAAAACACAGCTCAGTGTTCAGGGCTCAGTGGCTTGAAAGCGGCCATGTTTGGAGAGAAGCCGTGCGCTGCTCGCGCTGTTAGAAAATAAATCAGGCACACGGTGGGCGCCCTACGGAGGTAGCGAATAACCACGCCCAACAAATTTACGTCATTTGACGCGCCCGGCCCTCGCTCCACCCCCGCGCCGTTCACGGCAGGGTGAGCATAATACAAGCTTGACACTGCGGATGACATCATCGCGGATGACATCATCACTGAACTATTAGCCTCAGCCAGGAAGGATGACATCATCACTGATGACATCATCACTGATGACATCATATCCGTTATCCATTCCTGACTGACCATTCCTGATTGAATGAATGCATGACTCACCCCAAAAAACCCTTTCTTGACCGTGACACGCCTGTTTATTGAGACAGTTTCTATTGAAAGACAATGACCATGATTCTCTTTTCAGTGCCCTGTCTGCTACGGTCGACGTGCTGGAGCGCAAATACGGACTGTCAGAGAACCCTGCAGAGGAATGACCTTTGACCTCTCCACACTCCATATCTGACGCTGAGACGCACAGCCAGCTTTGACCCAGGGCTTCTTCAAGATGTTCACATGGAAGAGTGTGTGTTCTCCGGGAACGCTGGATAGGCAGGGAAGTCTGAAACGAGCCTTGTTTCTCCTGTGGTTGACATTGTTCTGGTGGCTGCTTTGAGGAATGAAGACCGTTTCGTTTTTTGGATGACCGCATTTTCTGCCTTTCTAATTGTCCCTTAACCCATTGATACCTGATGCAGCATTTGTGTGTGTATCCCTTTAAGACCGCGTGACGCGGTTCGCGGTCTTGAAGGAATACACACACAAATGCTGCATCAGGTATCAATGGGTTAAAGGATGGCTTTACCGATTATCAACCCACTTTGTATTAGGGGTGTCAAAAATAATCGATTATAAGATGCATCGCGATGCGGACGTGCACGATTCTGCATCGATTCACAAATGTCAAAAATCGATTATTTATTTTTTAATTTTTTAATAATCAAATCAAATATAATAGTACATGCAGTTGTTTATTTTAATTATGGATAATAATACAATGCAATTCCAAAACGCACTTTTATTTTAAAAGTAGCCACACAGTGAGAAAAAAGAAAGTGAGAAAAAATAAATCATGTATTGGGGGGAAAAAGTGATGCATCGATTTAAGATGCATCGATAATCGTAATCGAATCGAATTGTAGCCCTCAGGATGCTGTTACAAAGAGTCGTCATCTCCGACAGGTTGCCCAATTTGCCTTCAATCTCCTCTACGCTCTGTCCCGAGTTACTGCAAATCCACAAACTGGCCCGCAACCTACGGCTGAAACAAGTCCATCAAATCGTCGGTTGATCTACAGAAAATTAAAATGGATTATAATTTTGGTAATAGTTTGTAATTTATCAACGCAAAAACAACATATTTGCTAGTTCAAAAGCTAACTAATGAGTCAATAATGGTGCATTTCCTCCTCTGGGGAAAAAACGCTCCGTTGTTACGTCACAAGTTTTACGTCGCAGCGGAAGTTCTGCTCGAGATGCGAAATCTGCTCCGAGGGCGGCTGTTATTGTTTATTTAAATTTTTTAAGTATCCCGCACATCCATGGAGAATTGCATAGAGAGCCTTAAAAAGCCTTAATGACTTGCAGCTGGTGGGGGCGGAGTTTCTGCAGGCAGACAAGAGGAGGATTTTTCTCTTGAGGAAAACAGAGAGAGAAGGTAAACACCGCCCATGTGTTTATATTACCGAGATTATAATGATACAAAGTGGGTTTATAATCGGTAAAGCCATGCTTTTAAGGTGAGAAGTTTGTGGGAACTTCAAACTTATTAAAATTTCTCTTCCATCTTCATCAGTTTTATTCAGAAACATGGAAGGTCACACTTGTTTTTTGCATTAGAAATTAAAACGTGATGATACATGTTCTATTGTCAAAGCAGTGCGACTTAACTCAGGAAGTAGTTTGAGTTTTTATTTTTGGATTATGGTAACGGTTGTTAGGTCAAGCAAACAGGCCACTAGCCTTTTGTCTTGTTTGAAGAAATGTAGTCCTTTTTTTAAATCCGTTAATGGAAAGGGATGGAAGATTGCATATAGAATATAATTACAGATTGAATTCTATTTATTGGAGTGGAGAATTTTTCTTTTTGGGGGGGGAATTGCCAGATGTCTGCTTTTATGATTTCATGCATGTCTGGCTGCCTAATGATATGCATCTTAACTCTCATTACCAACGATGGTTACAGTAGCATCGTTTAAAGTGGTAATGAAACGGTCACAGCATCATGTAAACTACCTGACATTTTGAAAGTGGGGAAATCCTGTGGTTGGCACAGTGGACCAAGAGGGTGACCTGGTTTGAAAATCATCTGCAAGCTGTGCTTTTCCCCCTGATGGATTGTACAACTTTGTAATGGCAACAGTAAATCCTTCATAACTTTTTCCTCATTGCTGTCGTCTTGATGCGTAATGAGTCATTTGGATGTAATGCGCTCTTTATTTTTAGATGTCGGGCTTTGACTGATAATTGATTCTTAATGGAGTGGGAAATCAAGGGAGTCGGTTTTAAAGAAACCAGCACAAACCACTTAAAATTGCCCTTCACATGAAAATCAACCAATGATTGCATATATTTGACATTTAAATCCTTTTATTCACGAAATAGCCTTTCTGCAAGTGCCATTTACGTCAATAGACGGCTTGATTTCTGTCCGTATACGACCATATTACGAATGCATAGTACTCCACTCAGCTGTACAGTTTTATTCATAACACCAGTCCAAAACAATGATTGACCTTGACCGTGTCCTTTAAAAAAGACTGAGTCTGTTGTGTCACGATGAAAATGCGATAGAGGCCTGGGTTTCTGCGGGCCCCTAAAAAGTCTAAAATCCAATCAGAATTTTAGGCCTTAAAGCAGTGATACCTAACTGGCGGCCCGCGATGGAATTGCAATTTTTTTTTTTTTTTTTTTTACAGTGCACCTGAACGCAACATGCAAGATCCCCGCTGAATAAGTGTCCAAATGTTCATGTCATTCTGGCCAATACTCCACTTCTGTTATAGCATTTAAGTCTGGAATATGGAATATCTTTCAATAATCTATGATTTAGCTGCTAAATTGTCAAATACAGCCGTCTGCTCGCTACCCAGGCACTTATGTATGTACTTAACCTAACTAACTATCCGGTGTGCACAACATTGTCAGACTAAACTCCGGCTGACACCCCAAAAACCTGCAATCTGCTATGGAAAAATGTATATTGATTGTTTATTAACTGGCCCCTGGCCTTCTATCATTTCACGAAAGTGGCCCCCGGGCAAAGCAAGTTGAGTATCCCTGCCTTAAAGTGTTGACTTAAATTGTTTGGGTTAAGAAGTTAACATTTTATTTATCTGTAACAAAACTACGAAATGAAACCAACATGGAACCAATAACCTCTAATGCAAACTGTGCAGCCTGGTCAGAATTGATCGGCGCACACCCAGCTAGTGTGTTGCCATAGAGACAGTCGGCATGTGTGGGAACGCCCACAAAATGTTAAACAGCTGGCGCGCAAGTGGGGTAAAACCGCCGATATATCTCAATGGGCTGACTCACCAAAGGACGGTGCTGTGGCTCTAAACTACAGGTTTGGGGGTTCTAGAGCAGAACACAAGACGTCTGCTCAGATGTGCGTTTACTGCGGTGGTTAAAACCCCCGATCGTGTCTGCCTGGGCTGGGCTAGCAGCTAAATTCTAACTTTGCTGAATGGATAGAACGGGGGATTTAACCCACCCTGACCACGCCCCCAGCCAGGCTGAGCCAGCTAACCCAGCGTCTATGACGAGACATCGCCTCAACCTATGCAGTGTTTTGGGCGAACATTACTTGAATCTAAAATGGGTAGGCCTAAGTGCAAGTTTAATGAGATCTGGCTTGAGAACAGTGAATTTAGGTGGTTGGTTGAAGCCGGGTGAAAATAACAAATTTGAAGTCAAGTCTTGGGCAAGAAAACGCTAGTGGTGCCCTTAAATGGTACATGTTATACCCGGATGTTGTATGTGGGCATGAAACCGAAACCGCAGTTTATGGTGTCAGAAGTGGGATTGGGAAGTATACTGAGGCCCAATTCCAAATCCGCCCCCTAAAGACTCAAGCCCTGAACCCTCAGTCCCTCTAATGGCCGCCATCTGAAAGTGGTTGAGTCATCAAGTGTGGAAGGGATCCACATTGGATAAATAAGAGGATTGGGACAGCAGAGCCCTTTGCACTTGACAAGATGATGTTGACTCTGGCACGTTTGGGGTTCGCTATATATTGTTTATTGTCAAGACGCTTTGAGGAATAGACTCCCTGATGAGTCTGTTCTCATCCAGGCTCTGGCTCTACAGAGTGGACAACAGGTCATTTATAAATAAATGTAGCCTACTGCAAAATCTGCAATCTGCAACATGTGTAATTATAATTAAAATAAGCATAATAATGACATGTCACCCAACATTATACACAATGTCAATACTGTACAATACAGATTCAGTAAAACTATTTCTCATTCATCAAAAAAGTTGTGGATTGCAATTGTAATAGAAATGATCGATGATCATTCTAGGATTGTGTAAAATAACTACTTGCATTCCTCTGATATATTTTGTCTAATCTGAAATCCCTATTAATGTAATGTTTCATTGTCAATTAAGGCATTCCAGCGCACTCGCAAACACCGCGTTCGTTTCGCGCGTGTGTTCTTTTATTTTTTTGACAGATATTTGCAGCCTTCCCTGTTTTATACGTCACAACGCTATGCATTGTGGGCAATTCCCTTTCTGTAAGTGGCCACAGCTCCTCCCTTATAATCTAGCAGAAAGGGCCCTCAGATTTTGAGATAGGTAGAACAAATGACAACAATGATTTTTCTTATCTTTAGGGTCTCCCATTAATGAAATTGATTCTTGTCAAATTTATTTTTGGGGAAAAAATGTTTTTTTGGCTGTTCTTTAGAACTACCCCAATCCCTGAAAAAGAGCCAAATTAGGCCAGTCCGAATAGGGGAAAGGCGACAAAAAAGCCAATAACTTGAGAATGCTCACTCTTTTCCTCATCAGATTTGCTGAGGTATGAACCAGGTGGCTGCCCTACATCACAAAATGTAAGGGGGCAGAAAGGGCTCACTCCGAGCCCTCATTCACTTTGCGCTTTCACATGCGACATCCCTAAAAGCCCTCACTCCCTTCACGTGAACGCGCCTCTAAAAGGGCTTGAGTCAGTAATCACCAGCTCTAATACGGCTGGTGATTGGCTGTCATGTAGAGGCATGCAGGAAATGTTACGCCCACTTTAGCCAGTGTGTGTTTGTTGAGAGGCAGGCAGCGTGCGGTGCGGAGACAGTATACAAGGGCGGAGCAACCGATGGAGCTGTATGGGAAGACGGCGTGGCGGAAAAAAATAGCGGCGGCAATGGCGTTTGAGTGTGCGAGTGAGAATGAATCAGAAAGTGATGAGGATACAAGGGATCTTGAAAATAAACGTAATCGTGTATCAAGTAGTAACTCAAGTGACGGTGGCTATCAGGAAGTGAAGAAAGTGAGGAAAGGGAGTGAGGGTTCATATCTTGTAGGAATGAGAGCGACGTCAAAAGTGGATGGAATTTTCAGTAACCTGCATGAGTTGGGAAAGTTTATGGAAAGGAAAGTTGGTGTGGTAAAAGCGATAAGGGTAACTAGAAGTGGGTTGGTAGTAATAGAGTGTGTGTCACAGGATCAGGGAATGAAAGTAATTGAGATAGGTAAGTATAAGCAGTGTATGGTTGAGTGCTTTAAACTAAGCAAAGAGCCGATGAAGAAAGGAGTAGTCAGTGGTGTGCCGCTTGATGTGGAGGTGGAGTTATTTGAGGAACAGGTAGAGAGTGTGTATGAGGCCAGAAGGATGTCTAGGTTTGTAGAAGGTAGGAAAGAGGATAGTTTATCTGTGTGTCTGTCTTTTAGTGAAGGGATTCCGGAAAGAGTGTTCCTGGACAGTGTGAGCTACAGGGTGAGGCCCTATGAAAGGGCGCCACTCAGATGTTTCAGTTGTCAAGAGTATGGGCATGTAGCTGCGGTGTGTAGAGGAGATAAAAGGTGTGGTCGGTGTGGGAAGGAAGATTGTGATATGAGGTATGGCAAAGAGTGTGAACAGCAGGTGAAATGCCTGCATTGTGAGGGAAAGCACTATACAGGATCAGCACAGTGCCCAAAAAGAATCCGAGAAGGAATAGTGAGTAAAGTCAGAGAAAAGAAAGGGTTGTTATATGCTGAGGCTGTCAAAAGTGTGGAGAGGAAACGTGAGAGGGTGGAAAGAAATGAGGATAGCGTGGGTGTACAAAAGGAACCGAGAAAGGAAATGGACAGATCGAATCAGAGTAATGTTATCTGCATGGATAAGAAGCGATTCTTGGCCTTTATTGCTATGGTGTTGAACTGTGCTGCAAGTATAACTGGGAAGACTGAGAGGACTGAAATGGTGGTGGATGCTGCAAAGAGGTTCCTGGATGTGGTGGATGTATCGGGAACAGATATCGATAAAATACTGAGGGATGCATTTGCGTAAACTCAGACAATTACGTCTGAGTGTTAGTATGGACAATATTTATGAATGGGAGCATTTTGGGAAGAAGAACTATAAAGAAGACATCAAATTCCATTTGACCTGTGGAGGGCAGTAATACGCCGAGTAGCGTCTACACTGCCGGAAATCAAAAAGAAGAAGAAGAAGACAGTATACAAGAAGTGGAACTAGCAAGCTAGTAACAGACAGTCCTATCCTGGAGTACCATATGGCAAAGATGATGAAAAGCAGGGAAAGAAACGAGAGGTGGGTCAGTTTACCGCAAGTTGTTGGAACTCTATCCACCTTATTTTTGAATGCCCCACTGTAAAAAATAATTGTGCGTACAAGGTCCGGTTTAAGTGACTTATCGTTGCAGCTTGCCATTTCCTAAGATGGCTGCCTACACTCAGTCTCTTGTACCCTGGCTGAATTGAACATAACTTGGTCAATAAGTATGTAACATACGAAATAAAACAACCCGTAATATCTTAATTTTATGTAGAATGCAGAGGACATGTAACTGTTTAGTTAAACTTGTGTAACCGAGCGTTTTGGGTTCTTTATATATAGTTTGTGATGAAATGTAATGAGTCAGAGACCGCTTGTTGTTGGGAGCTGCTGCCACTTCCTTACTTGGTCAGGGGCGAGAGAGTGGCGTTTCCGGACATCAAAACAAAACCTTCAAATAAATAGCTTACATACCTCCCCTCCCCCAAAAAGAAATGTCCTCGTTTCAAATAAAGTACAGCACACAATATATATACATCAACAAACAAACTTCCACGCTATAGAACACAGGGCTTTTTACCTTACGAACCTGCGAACCAACGCTAATGGACCATCTCAGACAATGTCAAGACATAGTGTTACGGTTCATACAAAGTGAAAAGACAGACAGGAAATATGCTCATGACAGTGAGAGGAAAAACACGGTAGAAGTGGCTCCAATGCACCGATGTACGTAAATGGAGGCAGACTGCTGCTGTTCTCTTCCGCTCTATTGCACAACCATAACCACACAGTCTCAGTACAGTATGACACACTATTCAGCTGATCTACAGATGCAACTGAGAACGATAGCGGACTTTACACACTATACCGGGTGCGACTACAGCGAGACAGAAAAAAAACATCAGCGTCACACTCGTCAGAACGACACACTCCGTTGTGGCTCCCCGCTGATGCCCGCAACACCAACAGTCCCAGTGTCTCCAGTGAGCAGCGGCTCCTCATCCAGCGACTCCCCATCCTACGACCTCGTACTACCGCGAGCCGAGGGAGTATGAAGAGGTGATCGGACGCTGCTTCCATTTGAAGAACCACCAGGCATGTGCAGTGTCCCTAGGACTCCAGTCAGGAATCCCACACAAACCTTCTCCCACCTGGGCTACCTCACCGTGAAACATGCTCATTACAGAAAAAAACAAGTCAAACAACATGGCAAAACAACATAACACTTCCAGAACAGTTCAGAACTTAGGGCACCCTTAAATCAGTCCATGGCGACCCAGCTGAACTCCCAGAACACCATGCTCTCCGGCACGCAGCTCCAGAGGACGTCCATCCACGCGCTCCTCCAGGCTCTGCACCCGTGCTCCTTCACCGACCAGCTCCCTCATCTCCACCAGACAGCGCTGCCTCACCGACCGCTGCGCCGTCGCCTGCTCCTCCATCATTCTCCAATGCTCTTCCCCATAGCTCTCCACGCTGGGGAGGGAAACTCCACCACGGCTAGCCTGAGCAGCAACTGCTAGCTTATTCCACGTGCGGTGTTTAGCCAGTTAACTCTAGCCACTGCACAGCTAAGCTAACCAAACAGTGCTCACCACGGTCCAACACGTTCAAATAAATAAAAACTGCGGGTCAGAGATGACCACCGCTAACCTCACCTTCGACCACCGCTGCCACCAATGTAACCGAGCGTTTTGGGTTCTTTATATATAGTTTATGTGATCAAGGTCAAGGTCAAGGTCAAGGTAAACTTTATTATCCCATAGGGAAATTCAGGTGGTCAAAGGTGCAAACATGAAAACATATAGAAGCATAATAATAAACCATAAATCACATGAGGACATCGAAGGTGCAAAAATAAAGCATGTAAAAGCATAAAAACATTAAATCACGAGACCTAGAAATTTCAGTTTTGTGCACTGCATGTCTCCATGCAGCTCACACACACACACACACACACAAGATAAAACATGAGGCTACAGTGCACTGTGCATACAGGTAATTATCATCGCCCTAACATATTAAAAAGGAGGAAAAAGAAACAAAAGACAGGCTATTAAGTTTTGCGTTTACTTTTTGTGCTGTCTTGTTCATTCAGCATTCTGATTGCAGATGGAATAAAGGACTTGCTGAACCTCGTGGTTCTAATTTTCCTTTGCAGCATCCTTCCTTTGCCCCGGTGGCTGAGTTGGAACTTGCTGTGTAAGGGGTGAGCAGGGTCATGGATGATGCGCTCGGCCTTGCCCAGAATGAGATCTTGCACAGCTGGGCAGCAGACGTCTGATCACATCCGATGACCCTGCTTGCCATCTTAATCATGCACTGCAGCTTGGCTTGCTATGCAGAGTAGGATAGGCCAGATTAGGCTGTAGATTAGCTAGATCCCCTATGTCCCAGTTAGCTCTGGTTAATGCTTAGAGTAGTCAGTTGTCTGATCTTCTCCCCCCCCTCTCTTTCTCTTTCCCCCTTCCTCCGCTCCTTCCCTTCTTCCCCCTTCCTGTTCTCCCCTCTCCCACATTTCCCACTCCCCCCCACCTCCTCTCTTTCCATGCTCTTTCCTCCCCCACATCCCACTGCCCCCCCCTCCCTTCTCCTGCTCTCTCCTCCTTCTCCCCTCCTCTGCTCCTTCTCCTTCTCTTCTCCCCTATTTTTCCAAATCCCTGCCACTTCCTGCTCTCCCCTCTCTCACATTCCCCCTGCTCTCCTTCCCCTGCACCCTCCCACCTCTCCTTCTCTGCCTCTCTCCTCCTCTCTGTCCTCTCCCCTCTCTCACATTCCCCCTGCTCTCCTTCCCCTGCACCCTCCCACCTCTCCTTCTCTGTTCTCTCCTCCTCTCTGTCCTCTCCCCTCTCTCAAATTCCCCCTGCTCTCCTCCCCCTGCACCCTCCCACCTCTCCTTCTCTGTTCTCTCCTCCTCCACATTTCCAATTTTCTCCCCACCCTCGCCCTAATCCGGGCCCGTATCCTACTGCCTCCCCTCCCCCAACCCTAGACCCTACCTCTACCCTGGCTCTCCCTCCCCTGCACCCTCCCATCTCTCCTTCTCTGTTCCCTCCTCCTCCACATTTCCCATTTTCTCCCCACCTCCTCCCTCTCACATTCCCCCTGCTCTCCCTCCCCTGCACCCTCCCACCTCTCCTTCTCTGTTCTCTCCTCCTCCACATTTCCCATTTTCTCCCCACCCTCGCCCTAATCCGGGCTCGTATCCTACTCCCTCCCCTCCCCCAACCCTAGACCCTACCTCTACCCTGGCTCTCCCTCCCCTGCACCCTCATCTCTCCTCCTCTGTTCTCTCCTCCTCCACATTTCCTATTTTCTCCCCACCTCCTCCCTCACATCCCCCCGCTCTCCCTCCCTCCTCCACTCTCCTGCTTTCTCCTCTTCCCGGTGTTTCTTCCTCTTCCCCCCTTCCCCCACTACTCTAAAGCATAGTACACATTCTACTCCAAAGCATGGCACCCACTCTATCCCCTCCAATATTTCGCCACTATTTAAAGCATGGCACCCATGCTCTTAGTATTTTGCCACTATTCAAAGCATGGCATCCACTCTTCCCTAAAGCAAGGCACCCATAAGCTCTATATGTGAACATGTGCTTATTTGGCAAAAGGACTCACTACTAAAGGCTTGCAGCCAATTAAATTAGGCATAGTTTGGTTGCTAAGAAATTGACATATGTCCGTTTGCAAGATGTGCGTCTATATTTCTCATTCTCTCCCCACCTCCTCCCTCCCCCTGCTCTCTTCTCCCCCACACCCCCCCTCCCCCTCTCCTGCTCTCTCCTCTTGCTCCTTCCCCACCTCCTATACTCTCCAACATCTCCCATTCCCTCCCCACCCCATCACTCTCTCACATTCCCCCTGCTCTTCTCCCTTCTCCTGCTCTCTCCTCTGCTCTCTCTTCATTTCTATATTTTCTATATTATCAATTGTTCAAATGTTATCTTCTGTATATTCTTGTTACTGTTGTGTCAGCTAGAATTAGCTAGACATACTTTCTGTGAAGCCCTCTGAGACATGCTTGTGAATTAGGGCTATATAAATAAACTTGACTTGACTTGACTTGGCTTGGCTTGGTCTTGGTTGTGCATGTTCCCAAACACACAGATCAGGCTCTCAAGGATGGCCTTGTAAAACAGTTGCAGGATGTAACGGTCAACATTAAACAGTTTCAATTTTCGTAGGAAAAACAATCGCTGATGCAGCTTTTTGACCTTAGCAGTAGCACATTCATTGAACTTCAGCTGGTCATCGATTTCTATCCCTAGATATTTATAGGTCCTAACTCTTTCAATCGGTGCCTCGTTAACAAGGGTAGGTGGAACTTCTCCTCCACTCCGCCTGAAGTCTATGACCATTTCCTTTGTTTTGGTCACATTGACCTGAAGGAAGTTGTCAGAGCACCAGTGCTCCACCTCTTCCTCAAAGCTGCTCAGGGAAGCATCGTCAGATTTGAGGAACCCCACCAGGGCTGTGTCGTCTGCGTACTTAAAGTAAGTGTGAGTGGAGCCTAAAGCTCGACACTCATTGGTGTACAATATGTACAGTATGGAAGACAGAACACAGCCCTGGGGGGCTCCTGTGTTGATTAATTTTAGAAGAGAAACCGCTATGTTAAAACGGACCTGCTGAGAGCGGTTCAAAAGAAAGTCATTAATCCAAATAATAAGCCTAGGATTCACATTATAATCCATCAGCTTGCTCACCAGCAGGTGAGGTTGAATGGTGTTGAACGCACTGCTGAAATCAATGAACACTATTTTCACAAAACTGTGAGGTTGTTCTAAGTGTTCATATATGCTGTTGGTCATTGTCAGCAGTGCATCATCCACCCCCCGCTCTGGCCGGTACGCAAACTGGTAGGGATCTAAGGATGTTGAGACTTCATTGAGGAGATGTTTCAGGACAATTTTTTCGAGACATTTCATGGGAACAGAGGTTAATGCAACCGGCCGCAGGTCATTCATCTCCTTAGGCCTGTTGTTCTTCGGCACAGGTATTATTAAGGAGCGTTTCCACTGGTCGGGGATTACCCCTGTATCCAGGGAGCGCTGAAACAGCTTTTGAAAAGGAAAAGCAAGTGAGTCAGCGCATGATCTCAGGACCTTGCAGCTAATGCCATCTGGACCCTGAGATTTATTGATGTTAACATGTAAAAACTCCCTTTTGACCTTGTCCAGAGTAATTGTGATTTCATTAGCTGGAAGACCTGTGAGTTTATCAGCTGCTTCAGCCTGCTGTGTTGAATAATCAACGGAATCAAATCTACAGTAAAAACTGTTTAAATCATTGGCAAAAACAAAGTCATCATCGACAGTCATGGTGTGCCTTTTGGGTTTATAATCTGTCATAATTTGTAGACCTTGCCAGGCTTTCTTTGAGTCGTGGTGATTAAAAAGAGACTGTATCTTGTCTCTGTAGGCAGCCTTGCATTCTGTTATTTTTTTCCTAATTTTACTTTGTACAATTTTAATTTCCTCTTTACTGCCCCCGGAGCTGAACAGCCTCTTTTTCTGATTCAGCAGTTCTTTCAGTTCCGGAGTAACCCAAGGTGATGAAATAATGAGTCAGAGACGCGTGATTTCTAACCCCACATAGGATAAGCAATAACCACGCCCTGTGGCGCCGGGATTGGCCAGGAGCAACACTGGAGGGCACGCAGCCCAGCGATTTCATGAACCAACTGAATAGCTCTTGAGAACAAACAGCGATTTCGAGAGCGGACATTGAGAGCGGACATTGAAATTAATTATGGTCACCTACCTTCCTTAGCATAGTAATAATAATAATAATAAGTATAATAATTGTAATCTACACAATGTACACAATCTACAAAAACATCCAATAATATAAACGGTGTTGTGTTCACGTTCATAGCTCATATAATATAATGTATCGTTAATTTCAAGCTCAATTCTTACCCAGAGAAAAGGTACAGCACTGAAAATGTAACAAGCAATAGTTTTTTAAACATCTTTATTTTAAAAGATGAAAAACCCCAGGTGCTAGTCCCAAGCTTCAATGCTCCTGGCCAATCCCGGCGCCACAGGGCGTGGTTATTGCTTATCCTATGTGGGGTTAGAAATCACGCGGCGATTACCCATGAATGCACTGCGCTCTTAAAGGGATATTTATCGACGAGATTTTTGCCAAGCTGGACCTGATTAGTGATTTGCTCCGTTCGCCCAGACGGGTGTCAAGCTGTCAGCAACAAGGCTGGGAGGATCACACCGGAAGTCACACTCTTAAATAATGATTATAAAATTTTGGCTCTTATTTTTGCTAGTAGACTCAAAGAGGTTTTGGACACTATTGTAGTGGGTTGGATTGTGTGCTACTGTACCTGATCCGGAGTTCATGTGTGAAAATAGCTTGTGTGTTATACTGTTCTGTGCATGGGGGTTAACTGTGGGATCTGATATGTCTGTGGGGATTTACGGGGGTCTGTGAAGGGAGCATAGAGCCAGTGGGTGGGGTGAGAGAGGGGTTCACCTGTGATTGGCTGGGGGGAGGGGAGCCGTGAGGGAGAGGGGAACGGCTCGGGTAGTGTCCTCTAGTAAGAGAGTGGCGTCAGAGGAGGACCAAAATGCGAGACTCATTAGCCAATGAACAGCCAGGAATGGGTCTCGCGCTACTTTTGCATGCTAAAATAAAGCCGATAATGTACAATTTGATTCATTTCAAGGGATGAAAAACCCTTTCAAAGTACATCACTGTCTATTTTGCTGCAACTCGACACAGTGCTGCTTTTTTTACTCAAGAGTTCCACTTTCTACGCCCCTTCAGATGTCCTGAAGAAAAACAAAAGGCAGCCATCTTTTTTCATCGCGTAGCCTAGGCTAGCTAATGTTAGCTTCCCATAGCTCCTTGCAAAGAACCATATCTCGGGAACGGAAGCACCTACAGAGACGGGACTGGCGGCATTGGAAAGCTCGTCAAATTTTACATCTAGTAGAAGGTGCGTTGAAGTTACAAAATCAACGCTGAGCAATGTACCCTTTTTTACACATTTTTACATGAAATAGTTACAACATCAGATGCTCATAACTCCTAGGAAAATGCCTTAAAATGCATGAAAAAAAAATTATGAGGACATCTCCCGACATATATACTACCGTTTAAATTTGGTGCAATTTGGAGGCAATTTTTTTTTTTTTTATTATTCTTCTCCTAATGTTTTTATGTCGAAGCCTTCTTCTTCTTCTTCTTTGAGTTTTATGGCGGTTGGCAAACATATATGTGCATTACCGCCACCTACTGGAGTTTGATATCAGCCAAATGCCTGAGGGGTGGGCGTGGAAATCGAAGGCCACGCGACCAACGACCAAAAATAAGTCGTTGTTCTATGAGAATTGGTTCAAAAACAATATCTTACTTGTTGGTCAACTATTTGACTTGAATGGTAGGCTGTACAACTCTGTAGATTTTTTGAGACGGTTTCAAATTCCCATAACAGTTAAATAATTTGCAGTCGTTTTCGATGCAATTCCTTCTGGAATCACAATGCTGTTGGGGGGTATGAACTTCCCATGGCCGCTTACTCCCATTGTCAAGTTATCTAGTACTGCTATTGGTGGTTTGTGCTTTTCAACAGAGCATCGGGTTAATAACCGCACAATTCAGGCTTTATTCCAAAGGGACATTGTCACACTCCCTTACATAATCTCCTTTTGGAATGGTATAGTAGAGAATGTGCCTTGGAAAAAAGTGTGGTTGTTGCCACTCAGATATTTGATTACCAATAAAGTGAGAGAAGTTACATTTAAATTAATACACAGGTTCTACCGAGCAAAATCCTTTCTTAAAAGATATAAGCGGGACATTGAGTCTGAGTGCTCATTTTGTAAAGATTCTGATGAAAATGTCTCCCATCTGTTTTGGAAGTGTTCTCATACAGAGAAATTTTGGTCAGAGATTTTGAAGTTCATCCAACTGCATTTCATCTCAGATTTTTCTTTCTGTTTTAAGGATGTTTTCTTTGGTGTATTTGATTTCACAATGGAGAATGAGGGGAAATGTTTTATAATTAATCTTTTGTTTTTACTTGCTAAATACCACATCCACAAGTGTAAATTCAATGGTTCTAAACCATTCTTCCCCGTGTTTAAAAATGATTTCACTGAATATATGGACTCTATCAAACACTCAAAGAATACCAAAGCAATCAGGACTGTGCTGCTATTTACAACTTTTGTGACCTCATGAAGTAGCCTACCTTGTTGTTTCTTCTTATAAGTATTATTTGCTTGTACCCCTGAGCAGGCCCGGTTCTACGGGGGTGCAAAAGCATGCATTGCACCCTTATTTTAATTGTCTGCATGCTCAGTTGAAAAGTAAAAAAAAATTTTTTTAAATAAATGCTACAGCTGCACACTTACTGTTTAAACTTGAATTATAGTTGTTGTTTTTCTTTGTTCTTTGATGTGATTTTATGGCTTTTTGGCACCTATATGTAACCTTTTAAGGTTGAGATCATTGTATTATCATTATATGGTCCAAATATTTCAGTAAAGCACTTGAAACACTTGAAATATTCTTGCTTGGGTGGTATCATTCTACTTGAAATGATGGTCAAATGCATTATTTTTAGTAAAATAACATGTCAAATTTTGCAATGCCAGGAATCAACAGGATGAATTAACAGTGAGGACCTCCGTGCCCTACCAACAACACAGAGAAATACATTGAAATACATCAAATAATTGCAACAGCCCCCAGCATGACACACACAATAAAGATACATTTAAGGCACATAATATGAACGTACCGGTGAGCCCGCAAACACACAGCGCTGGCTGTCCCACGAATGGCGTCCTCGCACTAGCAGCCAATGCGCCCACTATAACGTGACAAGACATTTACATTATTGCACCTCCCAATGCAACTAAAAACAGCGTTCATATACACAGTTAAAATATCTACTTACATCTTGTCACGGGCCGCAGGTTCACGCCAAGAAAGGACACGAGGACGCTGCCTCGCCAAACAGACTCGGGAAGGCTTCTCATGAAAGCCGAGGCGCTCTGTGCTTTGAACACTTCCTGGCAGCGTAACCCATACGTGCTGACGCAACACCGTAATGTACGCCCTGCGGGGCCTTACAGTAAGACCACCATCCTGCGGGAGCCCTTACACGTAATTATTGTTGCTGCGTGCTATCATGACGTGGTGATATGTAACAAGTGTCAACCAACCTGTGCTGTGATGCTATGAGCTGTTTTAATTAAAACATATATATATATTTTTGTCGATAATATTAACTCATTCTCTGCCAAAGACGTACTCGGACGTACTTTTAACAATGGCGTTCTGTGCCAAGGACGTACTCGGACGTACTTTCATGTTTTGCTTGTTTACATTAGATCAGACCCTTTCCCAGCCTGTGACATTGTTTCAAGTCAAACTGATGAAAGGAACCCGCTAAATCACGTTTAGTATTTATAGTATAGTCACCCATTTAGCAGTAAACAGAGTCCGAAACAGAGTCCGACGATCATGAGCGGCCATTTGTGCATTGAGCAGCATTTGCGGCCATTGAGCAGCTGCCTGTGATTCCTGTGTGCGTGTGTGTGAGACGTGAGACGAGAGAGAGAGAGAGAGAGAGAGAGAGAGAGAGAGAGAGAGAGAGAGAGAGAGAGAGAGAGAGAGAGAGAGAGAGAGAGAGAGAGAGAGAGAGAGAGAGAGAGAGAGAGAGAGAGAATAAGGGTTCATTTGGTCCGTCCAGTCTTGGACTATCTGGTAAATAAGTTCCAGGAAGTAAAAGTCAGTAAAAACTTATTTTTATTTTTATTTTTATTTTTTGGGGAAAACAAATACTGTATATGTCTGATGTGTCACTGAGGCAAAAAATAAAAGGCTCAAAAGAGAGTTCTGCTTGAAACGGTGTCCTTCACTAAAAACCTGTTTTTCTCATATTTCTGTCCAAAGGAGGGCATTTTTAGTGAAAACAAGCTAACTTCCACTGCTTGTAACTAAACAAGGAAACATGGGAGAGTTTCAGTTTTTTACAAGGGGTAAGAAGAGAGTCTCTGCTTTATTGTGAGATATGTTGTGTAATTTTATTCCTAGCACAGAATATTCTGTGGGTCCTGGAAGATCAGGAAATATGCTCAAAATCCTGGCACTGGGAGCACACAGACCGAAATGACCCTGGCAGAGAATGAGTTAAGCTGCTTCTTGGTGTGTGTGCCTTAACGGCGTTGGAGCCTGTGGCTGTGGTCTCTACGTGCCACAATATGGAAGTAGGCTACATTTCCAGCACGAAAAGTCGAGCAAACAAACAGACATGGCATCACAAAATATATATATGTCGAGCAAACAAACAGACATGGCATCACAAAATATATATAGGCTCTATCGTTGCGCCAGATAAGTCTAGGAAGTCACAGTAGAACCGAGTTACGGCTCACTCATCTCCTAAATTACGTTAAGTCTACAAGGGATATTTATACCACCAGGATGACATATAGGTCTATGTTTCACATAGGGTTGTGTTTTGATTTCGAGATTTTATTTTGTCCAATATTGAAATGTTCGACAATTGCATGTTGTGTTAACATTATTTCTATCTACCTTTCTATCTATTTAGGCTAATTTGGATGCTATTTGTTATCGAAATGTAGCTCAATGTGCCTGTCTGCTGAGGGAGTGAGAGAGAGACAGAGGGGGGACAGAGAGTGGAGAGTCCGCCACATAGAACCGGCTAACTTTTTTCCATCAGTCATTGACTGCTATTTAAACACAAATATTGCTATACACAGACTGAAGATTGTTTCACAAGCGAAAATAGCATTATGTAGCGACCAGAGGAGGCGGTCGCTCTGATTGGTGACAGTTCTGCTCTAAGAAGCGCAAAGGATTATGGGAGTTCATGTTCTTGTGGGAAGCTTATTACTGTTACAGTTAAAAACGTGGTTTAGTGATGTTGTGCTCATGTTTTGATTGCATTATGTGGTATGGCAATGTTTGTGTGGCCAGGATGTTTAGTTTTACTATCAATGTAGCCACCACGACTGAGACTGTTAGTGTGTTTGATCACCTCTGGCCGGAGTTTCTGCAAATGTTTGGTTAAAAGTAAGATATCGGTGTCAGTCCGCATTCTTCCACGCTCGCCACAATATTGTTTGGGGAGGGTTAATCATATTTTTCAAATCACTTGGGGAGGGTCAAGGAAAAATATATTTTGATCGGGGAAGGGGCACAGCTTTTTATTTCAGAGCACACCAAATCCCTCCAGTGACCCCCCTTCTAAATAACGAACGGTCCCTTACTAGAGGACACTAGGACCTTCCATTTCTTAGAAAATGTCTACTTTTCTCTGATTGGATAGTTTGAGGTCGGCGCCAATTTTGATCCAATCAGAGAAAAGTTGACATTTTCTAAGAAACGGAAGGTCCAATCGCGTAGCCTGGGTAAACCCAGCCTCCACGTGACCTGCTCTCAGTCACTACAGTCTGGAACTTGAGCCATTCAAACCGGTTTCTGGGACGAGGCGCAGACCCTCGAGAATCGCAGCCAATGAGTGACGGCGTGACTGCCAACATCAGTCCTGCCGTGATCGGCCAATCAGAGAGTGCGTCTTTGTCAATGACGTGTAACAGCTGCAGCGGCTTCAGCACTACCTAGCCGTTAGCATTTGGCCTCTCTAAAGCATAGCTCCCGAGCTAGCTACTAGCTATATGGCTATGCAACTCCGTTGAGGAAATTCAAGTGAAAACAGCTGTTAATGTTAATGTGGGAATCATGGTGTTGCAGATCGGTGGGGAGAATGATAAAGATGAGGATTTACATGGACGCTGTGAGCTTGTGTATGCAAATCCAGAGAACTTGATGAAAACAAAGTGGCCAAATATCCTGGCATCGGGTACACGAAAATTAACGTTATTAAATGCTGTAACGTTAACGGTAATTCTCATGTGTATTGTTTATTTAGCCTACTCAATCTCTCAGCCCATTTTGAGGCTGAACCAAATGACCAGTCCGGCTGCAATGATTGATTTGTGAGGTTAATGGCAGCCAACAGAACTTCATATTGTTTCCATACTGTACTGTTGTACTGTTCATACTCAAATTGTACTTTTTTGAATGGAACCGAATAAAAATGTTTTTGTTTGATACTCTATTCTGTTGTATTGTCATGTGAGAATGAAAACAGCTATAGTAATAGTAGCTACTTCAAAACAGTGGTTCTCAAAATGTTTCCACATAAGGATCCTTAAACTGAATAATGTGATGCTAGACCTGTGCTTGTTTATTTAGCACACGTAATAGTATAGATCCCCGTTATGAGGTCTGTTGATCAAAATAACACCTATATCGAAATCGGATTTTAGCGGACCATACAAGCCGGGGCTTCAGAGCTGATCACCTGGACACATTTTACGGCGAAATTATCTGATAAACTTGTCTGTGCAGCTCTGTGGTGATCAGCTAATGTCTTCATAGCATTGTGATTATGATTTAATGCATTATGGAAGATAAACGCTGGTTTAACATAATTAAAATAATTCCCTACCAAACATGTAAAGTGACGCTTCTGGGCAGTAGACCATTTGGGCATAACATTATGTAATGTGACATAAGATCACCACATTTCAATAAATATAACGTTTTTGCACATTTGAATGCTGCTGGTCATTTGTTTAATGCTGTATATATTGGATATTTAAAGCTGATACACAACACAATTGTGTTGAGGTAATTCCGCAAAGCTCAGTTAAAAATATAACATGTAACACTTGACACAATCAAATGTAACTTTTTCACAGCAATACTGTACAGTCCAGTGGTATGGTGGGCTAATTGTTTGAATTATATCGAAATATATTTGCATGGTGTAGCATGTAATGCAGTCTGTTAAGATACTGTAGCTAGATACTCTGACACAGAAAGGCAGACAAGCTAGCAGCAGGGATCTTGTCACACTGATTCCAGATAAACTCGTCTGTCTAGCCAGCTATACAATATTACTGTAGCCTACAAGCTAAATGGTAACAAGCTAAATGCAGCATATGCCAATGTAAGGCTGGGTAGCATTAGCTAACGTCATCCAGGCTATACAGTAATGTTAGGCTATTATAAAGTTATGAAACGCTGATTCAAACGTTACAATAATAAGACACAATAGGAGCCAGTTACCCTACTGTAGCTAGAGAGAGTAATTTCAGACCACCAGATATCACCATATTTAATTTCAATAAATATAAAGCATTCATTGATTGAAGCAGACTGTTGGTCGGTTAAGTTTCTCTGTCATGTTTAGGTGACGGGCCGAAGGCTGCTATCTGCTTTAGTTTTTGAGATGATCGAAAGATCAAAGTGAAAAGAATGTTCTAAATGCATCAGCTAGAAAAATATAGCCTATCCCTATATGATGAGATTAATTAGATTGGTGAAAGTTTGTCCAGAAAGATATCGTTTTCTCTCTCCTGCTGCAGGTAGGATGATGCACATAAATATACCCTACATTATGTAAAGTCATTGCATAATGTGTTTTTATTGTAAAACTAAAATGTGAAGTAGAGCCAATTTATTGGAGCGGACATCACAGTAGGACATGACAGTAGAAGCGCGTTACGCTGTCACTTATCTAAATCACATTAAATCGATGAGGGATATATATAGGCCCAGGATTACATATATGTTTCACATAGGGTGGTGTTTTAATTTCGATGTTTTATTTGGTCCAATATTGAAATGTTCTACAATTGCAGGTTGTGTTACCATTACACAAAATTGAGATCTACCTTCATATCTATTTCGGCTCATTTGGTTGCTATTTAGTAGTGAAATGGAGTAGCACAATGCATGCTGGGACATGCCAGGCAGTGAACTTACAACTTATTTTTCCTTCCGTGTGTTGTGTCTGTCTGAGCGAGGGAGTCAGAGAGAGTCGTATTGTGCCTGTCAGACTGAGGAGAGAGAAGAAGACAGATTATCTGTCGAAACGTCACTCAGCCCCTATTAATAAACGTGCAGACAGAAAAGAGTGCTTCATGTGTCTTTACTCCAGGTAGTCTGTGTGAAGTGCCCAGGTCAAACTTTTTTCTATGTAGGTTACACTATAACAGTTCATTGATTGTATTCCAGAGCTTGATTTGTTTTGAAGGTTTTGTCTGGTACTATTCAATATGATTTATGCAGATAAGACAGCGTGTCCCTGATAACTAGATCATATCACTGTATAGATGATGACTGTTCTTCACAGCCACAAATATCTCTCCAGATCTGCGGCCATCTGCAGCAGGGATCGAGGTTTGGGTCCGTGTAGACAGTTGTCCTGTTCCTCTTTCATTCCCTGACCACCGTCACAGGAGTCATTGGCAGAGGCGATGTTCTCTCTTCTTGGAAGCTCTAATAATATAAAACGTAGTAGTTACTGTATGTTACACATGGCTAACGTTAGCTAGCTTCTGACATGTTTTTCTAGAATTCATTAGATCGTTAAATGCTCCCGTAATCTAGCTAACGTTACCTCGCTAACCCACTACAGCCGATGAGGAAAAGTCAGTCATTTATCGAATGTCTTTCTTACCTAACACAATTACGCTAGTTTCTGAGATAATATATAGTGTGGCATATACCTGTGAATAACATATTCTTACCTGGAAATCACACATCAATCCATAGGCCAGCTCTGAGTCTGTTTACATTTCGGGCGGAGGGGCTGCATGGGCACATTGGTTGTAGCCATTGCGTGCTAGCAGTACTGAAATGAAAAGTGTTAGCTCATGTGCTAACAACAAAGGTCGCAGAGTGATGACGCCATCTGTTGCACTGCGCATGTGCTCTGTGTGCTAAGCTGGTTGGCTGATGGAGTGGTCTATCAAGGGAGGTACACCCGCCCCTCCCCGACGGCAGAAACCGGTTTGAATGGCTCAAGTTCCAGACCCTAGTACCAATCGCGATCCCTGTAAAGGACTATATGTATTTTTTCACCCCGAATCCAATGCCGCCATCTCTCAATGAAAGTTAATTGTGAAAAAGGGGCACCCCCTCATAATTATTTATAAAAAATAAAGTGACATACAAGTCAGGCGCGGATACCAGTGACACACTTGAAGTGCTCCCCTGCTATCAATTTATTATAAATAAAAATCTCTTTATTTTCACACAATTGAAATCTCACAATTGATCAGTGAAATACTGTAATTTATAGATTCATTATGCTATAACTTATTTGTACTGATACGTATGCTTATATTAACCCAGTGGCAGTCATATATTCTGGTTTATTTCAAGAAAAACATTTTGGCTAGTGGAAATTAATTGGCTCGTAACTTTAAAATCTAGCAGCCATATTGGCTGGTGATAAAAAAAAGTTTAATCTCAAACCCTGCAGGGAGAGCAGGTGGTGACATAGGAGTGAGTGAGAAAAGGAGCAAATGAATGATTGTTGAAACTGAAGACATCACAACCGTCTAATCCTAATGTTAATTTAAAATGAGATATTCCTATATGAATCTGGCTTCAAACGACCAAAATCTTTATATGATGATAATAATAATAATCAATGATGGTGGTTCACGGACGTGTGTGTGTGTGTGTGTGTGTGGGGGGGGGGGCGCCAAATCAAATCTCGCCTAGGGCACCAATATGACTAGGGTCGACCCTGCATTCAGTCACTAAGCATTATTTGTTCATAAAGTGAGCAGCAGGTGCAAAACAATCATTAAATCAACAAGCATGAGATGGCAGATGGCAGCATAGAATAAAAATCATGTGAAAAAAAATATTTGCGTACTGGAGCAATGTCAGAACAGGGAAGGGAGGGGCGGACGCACGGGTGAAGGCTAGAGCGCGCACGCGCCGCCGGCCCGGGCTATGCTTGGCATCACCATGGTAAGTCCTACCTGACGTCACCTAGGACTTAGCCTGGTAAACCAGCCTGTCACGTGAACTCACATTTCATTTGGTTCTGCGTGACGGTCTGGCCCCGACGCCATGGGGGGGCGTTTAGCAGGGGCGGGAGCATGGGCGGGTGTAGTTGCCTTGACAGACAACTCCTTCAGCCGATCCAATCAAACCCAAATCCACTCTGGAGAACGGGCAAAAACATATTTTCCGCCGAGAAACTCTGCGGTTGCGGCGATACTCCTGTACCTGTTTAATTGTTGTTATTGAGTCTATTTCTGCAATAACTGCACTTTATGGCTGTTTAAACTAGACAAACGCTGACATGACTCCTCGAGACGATCAGGCAAGGAGGCGGCCATTACTGTTTTGTTAGTGCAGTGCTAGTGGTATTCCTGATTGGCCAACTTGCGCTGTCAATCACAGCAGAGTCGCTGATTGGCTCTTCCGCTCTTCCGCTTCTGCTAAACCCCCCCCCACCCGTTCTTTTAATACATCCATGCCCCCACCCCAGACCGTCACGCAGAACCAAATGAAATGTGAGTTCACGTGACGGGCTGGTTTACCAGGCTACCTAGGACTATGGCTCTCGCACAAATCCATCTCCTCTCGTCTACGAGACTTCATGGGGGGGAGGGGGGGTTCATGGTGGTAACATTCAAACACCTTCACGTATTTATTTGAAGCTTAGCCCACGTTTAATATGACCACCCAAGATTGTAACAACATATATATGATACAAAATTAAGAAATGCATAATATGGCCCCTTTATTGATTGGTGATTGGGAGTGCTCTCACATCCCAGTGTTTGTTTTGCTCCCTTCTACCATCTTCTACTCATGATGCAGTGCATGAGTGCATCAGATGCACTGACACTTCCTATTTGCTCTTGTGTTTAGTCTGGTTTGCTTTCACACAACAAACGAACCGCGCCAGGGTTCACTTGGAAGCGAACCGAGACACACATTTTTGTGGGTTTGTTCCGCCCCAGAGTTCGTTTGCACTTTCAGACCACCCCAAACGAAGCGCACTATCCGAGGAAACGAACTCTGGCACATTTAAAGCGGACCAAACAGTTTATATGTGAAAGCGATCTTAGCTGTCTTAAAAACACATTTACAGAGATCACAGTTACAACAGAACCCGCCCAGTCTTAGCTAAGGGTCTTAACTATATGTGTATGAGGCATTGTGTTCCAAAATGTACAGCTACTTGCTTGTCTACATTATATCCAGAGAGGTCTGAGCACTTTCCACACAGCACAGCCAGCCTCCCTCCCTCCATTCTCTCTCCATATCTCTCCATTCAATGGAGCGCGTGGGCTCAATGCAGAGTGCTGGATCCTGTGTGAATCCAGCCTTAGGCGGCATTCAGACAGGATCCAGCGCAACGCAGTGGCCGCTGCATGTAGTGCAGCTGTAGTACATCCGGGTGGGAGGGTCTGGCTTCACCCCCATTTCTGCCCTCCCCCCTTCAAAACAAGCATGTGTGCGAGCGAACCAGGAAAAGGCATTTTTAAAAGGCTGAAGAGAAAAATAAGAAGAGATGAGAGTGATACAGAGCAGCGCTGTGTGTGTGTGTGTGTGTGTGTGTGTGTGTGTGTGTGTGTGTGTGTGTGTGTGTGTGTGTGTGTGTGTGTGTGTGTGTGTGTGTGGCGTCTTAGTGTCTAGATTGGCCAGCTGCAGCGTGACGTCGGGTTGCATCCCCCCAAAGTTGGATCGGCCTGAGCTCTCTCGCCGTACCACCTCCCTCTGCATGTTTTTCACGCATCCCCCTGCTGCACCAACTGTCTGAGCCTGACGGACTACCCCCATTGACTATGATTGGAGCGTGGGGGGGGGGCAATGCAGAGTGCTGGATCCTGTGTGAATCCAGCCTAAAAAAAATAGACGATTATAGAAGTGACTCCATTTCAACTAAGGAAGGGGGAGAAATATCACTGACAGGCTTTTACATGTGTCACTTAAACAGAGCTCCTATAGAAACATGTAGCCTGAATCATGTGAAGGGGCATGGGCACCATGCATTGACCATTTTCATTTCCTTTGTTTTCAGGCAAAAAGTCCCCTTTCGTCAGAAGTTTCTGCTGATACTGATACTGATGCCGATGCTGATGCTCTCTCTGCTTGAGTCAAAAGGTAAATATACATATAAATCTGCGGGGCTTAACATTAAGGCTTGTCTGGGAAAAGTGGATTTTTTTGGTAGAATAAGTGGATGAGAAATGTACTTGCTCCACTGGAAAAGTGTTTCCCACACAGACTTTATTTGGGTGGGCCGCCCAGGTATGTTAACGTCCACCTAAGTGTATTTGGTGACCCATTTTAGCATTTTTGATTCTGCTTTGTGAAACATGACACTGAAGAACTGAGTGAATTGTGAAAAGTGTGTTTGATAAGTTCATTTACAGTTTAAATGACTGATGACGAGGCAAATAAAGTCTTCAACTGTTTCCTACTGTCAGAGAAAAACAAAATGAAAACAAATGAAAAAAGTTAGCTTAATTGTAAAAAAAATGACAAATGTTTTACGCTGCACATTTCACATAAGACATTATCATGATATTGATCTTTGGATGATTCTTTATTAAGTAGTTTTGGGGTTATAAGTGGACTACTGCACGTTGGCGGTTAGGGAGCACTGCAGGGAAAGATACTGACATCCGGGTGGAGAATAGAGGTCAATTGTTAGCAATATATTCCCTGGGAGAGCAAACGCAGCCGGTACTCTTGGGACTAATGACATGCTGAATGGATGCAGAGCAGACAGACGGCTACTGAGCAACGGAGATTGTTTAGCATTATATAAAGCTCTTTGGAATAAAACCAAACATTTTTGGTATTGTAGCTGCTGGCCTGGAGATAAGTGGTTTCCTAGGAAAAGACGTCCTGTTACCCTGTACCTGCAGTCAGGCCGACAAGCTACAGGAACTTAAGGGCATACACTGGCGTTACAAAAACGAGAAGAACGTCTACGACATCATCTACAATGAACCGGACCTTACCTACCAGGAGCCTTCCTACAAGGATCGAACCTACAGTTTCCCTCATCTGTACAGCCAGGGGAACTTCTCTATCGTTCTGCAGAAGGTACAGCGGACTGACAGTGGAGCATTCACCTGCTTCATACCGTCTGCCAGTGCCAGGCTCCAGCGCCAAGAGGTCGAACTCAAAGTCACAGGTTTGTTTGTTTTTGTTTTTGTTGTTGTTGTTGTTGTTGTTGTTGTTGTTGGGGGGGGGGGGGGGGGGGGGGGGTTGGTAGTACCGTGCACAGAAACGCAGCCTAACTCCAGTGTAGGAGCTGATTTATCAAAACCACTCATGCAAATCAAGCCATTCTCAATTTTCCAATTAGAAGACCTGAAGTTATGGCAATTTTGAACTTTCCACTTTCATGTCAATTAAAAACATACATAACATACATGACGAATCACACAGACAATATGTAAAAACAATTACATATAAAAGAATAAAATAAAATAAAAGGGGACAAAAACACAGAATCATCTGGCACAGATTTAAAGTGCAGTAAAATAAAGTGATTTTTTTTAATTAACTCATTGAGTGCCAGCCACTTTTGGAGAACGGACGCTCCCAGTGCCAGAGTTTCAGAGCGTTTTCAGTGATTTCTCGAGGCCCACAGAATATTGTGTGATATTACTATGTAAACACTGAACACGCACAAAGAACGATGAGACTCTATTCTATCATCTGCAAAAAAAAGTATATTGATCCCATTTTCCGTTCTTTAGTTATGAGCCGGAGAAAATAGCTTGATTCATCCCAAAACATAATTTTTTTTCTAGAAGCTGAGATAATTGGCCTTTTGTGAAATTAAACATTTCAAGCACATCACTGACTCTGAAGCTTGCTGCTGGTGGGCATCGGATATTCTGGCTTGCGTTTGTCAATCCTGTCCTGCTGCCTGGGTCTGTCTGGGTGTTGCGTGCTGCTCTGCGTGCCCCCCCCCCCCCCCCCCCGCCCCGCCCCGCCCCGCCTCGCCTCAACTGCACACTCCTCCTCCTGTCTGTGGTGGCTCTCTGCTGAGTTTGCTGTGCCACCCGCGACATCCAGCTTTTTTACAGCGTTCCGCGTGTGTTTGTCACCGGCAACGATGCTTCCAGTTGAGAATAACAACTCCACGGTGTGGATGTGCTGTCGTGCTGTCGCAACCGACACGGAGCGGCTCAATTGTGGGAGCAGATTGGCTGCTGCAGGCACAGCTGCAGTAACGTGCTTCAGCATATCGATGCATACGGATGCGATGCGATTTCCGTTTCCATAACGACTTCTTCTTTGTTTTTTCCTTGCCTTTCTGTTATGTGGAGAGCACTGTCGCCACCTAAGGGTTCTGTAAAATAGGTTATAGACCTCCAATAGCTATAATATTTGTACAGGAGAGGCAGAAGGCTTTGATCGACGCCCCACCGTCAAAAAACGCAATTGACGAACATGTCCGTCCTTGGCACTCTACGTCACTACTTGAAATGACGAACATGTCCGTCCATGGCATTCAATGAGTTAAAAAAGAAAAAAGAAAAAAAGTTTTTTTTTATAAACAGGCTAAAATATTATGCTGTGTGTGGTAGTTGAAACATAAGGCTCTTTCATACACAGATCGCGCAAAAGTTGCCATTTAGGAGTCCCGTAAAGCGAGCCGCTTGACGTTTATTTATGTTTGTAGTTGAAACAAAAACATAAATACTGTAGGTTACATGAATGGAAATGTTTGAAAAAACAGAGAAGAAGTCATGGGGAAACGGAAACCGCATCGGTATGCATCGATATGCATGAAGCATAACGTTAGCTGTGCCTGTGAACAGCAGCCAATCTGCTCCCACAATTGAGCCCCTCCGTCTCCGCTGGGATAGCCCCTCCACATGATTAGTTGCCAGAAAAGGAGTTACAAGTTACATTATTCTCAGCTGGAAGCGCTGGGAGCCGGTGACAAAAACGGCGGAACGCTGTGAAAAAGCTGGGTGTAGCGCACTTTTCAGTGCAGAGCAAACGCAGCAGAGAGCCACCAGAGACACTCCCACGGAGGAGGGGTTTGCAGTTGAGGGGGGTGGGGCACGCAGGGCAGCATACAACACCGACCCAGACAGCAGTCTCGATGGACAGATTGGCAAACACAAGCTAGAATATCTGATGCCCACCAGCAGTAAATCAAGACCAGCAAGAAGGTGTAGGGTCTGCGCACGCAGGGGCCAGCGCTGCTGGTTGCAGCTAAAAAATATTATTTTGCAATCAAAATTCCTTTGTTTTCGCTGTTTTATTGAAGGAAATTATTTTTGAGGTGTCACTACATCAGAAAATATTAGCTTCAGAGTCAGTGATGTGCTTGAAATGCTTCATTTCACAAAAGGCTCATTATCTCAGCTTCTAGTTTGAAACATCTGTTTTTGGTGAAAACAACCTATCTTCTACTGCTGATACAGTAACTAAAGAACGGAAAATTATATCAATAAACTTTTTTTTGCTGATGATACAAGAGAGTCTCATCGTTCTTTGGGCGTGTTCGGTGTTTACATAGTAATATCACACAATATTCTGTGGGTCTTGAGAAATCACTGAAAACGCTCTGAAAGGGCTGGCACTGGGAGCATCCGTTTTCCAGAAGTGGCTGGCAGCCAATGAGTTAATATCTACTTTTAGAAATTATATAGGCTGAAATCAAATCACTGTGCATAATTGTGAAAGTGTCTTTATTGACAGATGAAAAGGATGTTATTTACCCTTTGTCACCACCTGGTGAGTAAATGTGTAACTAAAACCATTAAAATTGACAACAGGTCTGCGGCCTCGTGGGATAACAACTGATCAGCGGGATATATTTGCCACAACACACTAGCTCTCATGCTATATTGCTTAATTAGAACACGGCTCTCTTGAATACTCGATTCTGATTGGTCAATCAACAAGATTCACCGGTCATTATTTCTCGACAACCGACCGCTGCTCTGCCACACCTGGATTAATCAGTTGATAAGAGCTTTTTGTCTGCAGACACTACTAATTAGGCCAACCAGTTGCAGCTGTGGTGTCTTGTGTGCCAATTACGAATGAAACCGCTTTGTCGTTGAAAACGCTATTAAAAAATCTATTTGAATAATTATTTTTGTCAGATTATTGAATGATTTAGTTGTAGGCCGTGTTCTAAGCGGGATAATGTATATTGAGGCGGTGATTACTGGGAAATAATGACCTTCAGGTGAACGATTAAGCCCTCCGCTGCGCGTCGGGCTCAATCCACCTGTCGGTCAATATTTCCCCCGTAATCACCACCTCAATATACATTATCCCTTACTTATAAAACGGCTCTCTCAAATCAAGCAATCTGATTGGTTCACAGCCATTGTATAAATCCAGTAACCCACTCCAATAACCCATGGCCATGGGTTATTGAGTTGCCATGGCAACTCTCTTACTAGAAGGCTTTGGTTACCTCAAATGACAGTGTAGAAAAAACAAATGGCGGAGACAGCTGTCAGATCCTTGTGAATCGATCTTCGCTTATAACTTTAATAATGCCTCGCAGAAAATTATGTTTTGTACAAGAATAGATGCGGGCTAATGTCTTCTTTGCAAAAAAAAGGCTGTTAACCCTGCATTTAACCCCGCATTTAACCCCGTAACGTTAGTTGGTGTCGGGCTTTCCAGAAAGCTCTCAGCTTCTCAGCAAGCGCTGAGAATGCAACGCTGCGCTCGAGCTGCGTGTCGGGCTTTCCAGAAAGCTCTCAGCTTCTCAGCAAGCGCCAGGATTGGCCAATGTCAACTTCAGTCTCCAGAACGATCCAATCAAATCACCCGCACGTTCTTGCGGTCCCGCCTTACAGTAGTGTTTCAACTGACTCTATCAGAATACCATGCCAGTCGGACTTATAGTATTACTATTATTATTATATTATCATACTTGGAAACCGTTTTATAAAAGCAATATAGCACTCGAGCAGCGTGTGTTGTGGCATATATCCCGCTGCTCAGCAGTTATCCCACTCGGCCTCGTGGGATAACAGCTGATCAGCGGGATATATTTGCCACAACACACTGGCTCTCATGCTATATTGCTTAAATATATATATTGCTGATCACTGACAATTCAACTTGTTAATCCACACAGATCGGCCTGTGACAGAAGACAGCGGCGCTAGAGTACCAGGTATTTGGAAGCTAAAGTAAATCAATTAAGGAGTGGAAGGGGACGTTGGTGGTGCACAATCATGCACACATTGAAATACAATACACATATTGGGAATACAATACATATATTGAAAATACAATACACATCTGAAGAATACAATACATGTGTAACAATAAATACAATACCAAAATGCTTAAATACAATACACATATTGAAAATACAATACACATCTCGAAAATACAACAACTGTATTGTATTTTCGATATGTGTATTGTATTTCGATATGTGTATTGCCTTTTCGATATGTGTATTGTATTTCAATGTGTGTATTGTATTGAATTTTGGCATGAATAATCCTGACTGACATTGAAAAACATGGCATTTTTTCGCTAAGCGGATTTAGTTGTGTGTATTGTATTTAGTTGTGTGTATTGTATTTAGTTGTGTGCATTTTTATGACCAGTAGTAGGCCTACTTCTTGATTCTGATTGGCTTGACGTATCACTACGGACCGGAAGCTCCGCTCAGCTGGTGGCTATGGAGCCATGGAGCAAATTCCTCCTCCCAGTACCCCTCCTTCACCAGCCACTCATCCTGGGCCCTCAATATGCCCCAGTATGTGTTAGCCTCATCTGGATCAACTTCTATGGGAGTTTGTGGTGCTGTGCAAGGTAGCGTCAAAACGACAGGACAATTATCTAGCTAGCTAGACCTCTGGTTAGGACATTAACGTTACCTTGCACAGTTGCACAGCACCACAAACTCTTGATTCCATGGAAGTTGATCCATGTGAGGGTAACGTTACAGACATTGGGGGCACAGAATGAGCTGCTGGAGGAGGGGTACTGGGGGGAGGAATTAGATCCATGGCATTAGCTGCCTCCCGCAGCAGATCGGCCCACGTCTTCGTCGACATTTTGCCAGCAAGGTAGCCAAGGTAGCCAACTTAAGCTTAATTTATACTCTTTAGAAAGTGTCTCTCGAGAGACTCGAGAGTCGCAGACTAAAAAGAAGTGTCTCTCAGGGTGGTGCACTCTGAGCCAGCTGAGTGGAGCGGCAACGGAGTGATTACGTCACAACTCAAAAAAACTGGAAACATTCCTGACTGACATTGAAAATACAATACACATCTGAAGAATACAATACATGTGTAACAATAAATACAATACTGAAATGCTTAAATACAATACACATATTGAAAATACAATACACATCTCGAAAATACAACAACTGTATTGTATTTTCTATATGTGTATTGTATTTCGATATGTGTATTGTATTTAGTTGTGTGTGTATTGTATTGTATTTAGTTGTGTGTATTGTATTTAGTTGTGTGTATTGTATTTAGTTGTGTGTATTGTATTTCGATATGTGTATTGTATTTCGATGTGTGTATTGTAATTGATTATGGCACGAATCACCCATGCCAAAATTCAATACAATATACACATTGAAATACAATACACATATTGAAATACAATACACACAACTAAATACAATACACACAACTAAATACAATACACACAACTAAATACAATACAATACACACACAACTAAATACAATACACATATTGAAAATACAATACACATCTCGAAAATACAACAACTGTATTGTATTTTCTATATGTGTATTGTATTTCGATATGTGTATTGTATTTAGTTGTGTGTGTATTGTATTGTATTTAGTTGTGTGTATTGTATTTAGTTGTGTGTATTGTATTTCGATATGTGTATTGTATTTCGATGTGTGTATTGTAATTGATTATGGCACGAATCACCCATGCCAAAATTCAATACAATATACACATTGAAATACAATACACATATTGAAAAGGCAATACACATATCAAAATACAATACACATATCGAAAATACAATACAGTTGTTGTATTTTCAATATGTGTATTGTATTTAAGCATTTCGGTATTGTATTTATTGTTACACATGTATTGTATTCTTCAGATGTGTATTGTATTTTCAATATATGTATTGTATTTCCAATATGTGTATTGTATTTCAATGTGTGCATAGTATTTCAATGTGTGTATTGTATTTGATTTAGGCACGATCCACCCTCCATAGCCAGCACCCTGCGTGGCAGCTTGCCGTCATCGGTGTATGAATGTCTGTGTGAATTGTTGAATGTACCTACTAATTGTAAAGCGCGTTGGATAAAAGCGCTATATAAATGCAGGCCATTTACTGCCTCTTGGCAAACTACTTTGTTACTTTTTTTTTTTTTATGACTTTTATTTGCTGCATTGTACTGCACCTTGCTCTGTCGCAGTGTATTCTCATGTCGTTTTCTTCTATATTTTAGTGTTTTATCTGTGAAGCACTTTGGTCGGCTTTTGCCGTTGTAAATGTGCTCCATAAATAAAGTTAACGACTTGACTTGTTTATCTCATTTATAATATCATGTCATTGTTCCCTTCACCCCTGCCTCTCTCTCTTTCTGACTTGCTCTGGTACTCCCTCCCTCTCTCTCCCTCCCCTCTTCCCCACTCTCCCTCCAACTCTCTCGTCCAGGTGAGCCAAGGTTTCTGGTTTGGAGTGTGTCTGTGATTCTGACTGTGTCATTCTGGCTGTGACTGTGTCTGCTGTGCTGGCTGTCCTGCTGCTCAACAATTGGAAGGGAGACAGAGGGAGTGATGCTGAGTTATCTTAACTCAGATGCCATAAACGTGCAGGTGAGGTTTTTCCTGTGTAATGTCAGTGAATCCCTGCAGTGCTCTACCTCCACCTACTAGTGCTAATCCTGCCATCCCACAATAATGTCATACCATTACCAACTATCAGTGAAGCTAATAAGTAGGACAAGATGATATTCTAGATATTAAGGAATGACTGATCTCCTGCCTCAATATGTATCATAACATAGGGCTGCACTATTAATCGAATATTAATCGTGATCAATATTTTGGCTTCTCACAATCATGTTTCATGTGTTGTTTTTGTATGTCCTTGAAAGTCCTATGTCCACCTTGGTCAATGTCCCTAATGTTTCCTGTTTTTGTTTCATTTGTGTTGCATACCGGAATTGAAGGTCTGTGTGTGCCCACTTGAATTGCAAAGTTGAATGCCTCCTTCGTGTATATGTATGTCTCCTCTCCTTTTTACCCTATGTGTATGTATGTGTCACTTACATTGCTGTATGTATATGTATGCCCTATGTATGCACTAATTTTTGTATTTCTTCTTTTAAACTTTTTTGTACCTCACCTGTCGAGGGACTACGGATGGAAATTAGCTAAGGCTATAATCCGGCACATTTACATGCAAATGTTCATTAATGTTGCACTGTCCCTGAAATATAAAAAAAAAGAAAAAAGAAAAAAAAAAGAAAATTGGGATAAAACGTGCCGCATTCCGTTTAGCAATGTTGCTCTCATTTTGTCTTGTGTTGTAAATCCAGCGCACTTCTTTCCCTCACAGTGGTGCGCTCTGCCCCTCCCCCAAAGCCCAAACACGCTGTGGTGCATGTAGTTTCAGCTCCAGTCCAGCACAGAGAGGCCATTTACACCTGGCATTAACATGCATTTTCTGTCATCAGATTGCAATCAGATTGTGCTTGACCGGTTGAAAGTACAGGTGTAAACACCCCCAAGACACATTGAAGACGGATTGCAATCTGATCGGCCAAACCACCTCCGGAGGTGGTCAGGGATGCATTGTGTACACATTGAACACAAGTGTAAATGAAATGTGTCCTCTCAATCTGGATACAGCAACTTTATGTGGATTAAGAGGAGACCCATTTCAGAAAACACATGTTAACGCCAGGTGTAATTGGAATCAGGCTAATGTGGTCAAGTACAATCTGATTGCAATCTGATGGCAGAGCTGTTTTCGGCTTTAGCTCAGGAGGTAGAGCGGGTCGGCCAATGACGCAAGGGTTGGCGGTTCGATCCCCGCTCCCTCCCAGCTGCTGTCGCTGTGTCCTTGGGCAAGACACTTAACCCTCCTTGCTCCCGATGGTGTGTAGGCACCCTGCGTGGCAGCCTGCCGCCATCGGTGTATGAATGGGTGAATGTAGACTATCTACTGATTGTAAAGCGGCTATATAAATGCAGGCCATTTACCATTTACCATTTATGTTAATGCCAGGTGTAAATGGCCTCAAAGAGCCAGCATGTTTGTCTGTTTGTTTAAACCTTGCTTGGTAGAATAAAGTCAATTAGTAATCGTGTTAAATAATCGTGATCTCAATATTCATCAAAATAATCATGATTATGATTTTGACATTGTTGTTGCAGATTCCCAGATTTCCCACCTATGCTCCATCACCACTGTCAACCCCAATGATGATGACATCATTTAACAGCTGCAGCCTCCAGATCTAAGCCAGACCCCCACTACCAGAACCTCCATCCAGCCACCATGGACGGGTTTATGGCCCGTCTGGTATTCAACCAACCCAAATTCTCTCATGTCACTCCCCTCTTCCGGGACCTTCACTGGCTTCCCATCTCGGCACGCATTCAATTCAAAACACTGGTTCTGGCCTACAGGGCAGTACACCAGACAGCCCCCCTGTACTTACAATCCCTATGGTCAGGTAGCCTAGGTAAACCCAGCCCCCACGTGACCTGCTCTCTCAGTTCCCAGTCAGAACAGGTCTGAGAGCAGGTCACGTGGGGGAAGGGTTTACGTGGCTTACAAGGGGCACGGTGGCTCAGTGGTAGAGCTGTCGCCTCAGAGTCAGAAGGTCCTGAGTTCGATTCTCGCCTGGGACACTGTGGGCGCTGTGGTTGTGTTCCCCCCCATATCTTCAGTGCCTACTGCCCAGGTGGGGTATCTCGTCGTAAGGGCCTTTCTCTCTGTGTGGAGTTTGCATGTTCTCCCCGTGCTCCCCCAGGGGGTTCCTCCGTATATAACCCCCCCACCAAAAACATGCAGAAGATCAGATCGTCATCGTCATCCGACCAGTGACGACAACACCCGAAGTTGGTCCCCGGGCGCTGTACGAGAAAGCGACCACTGCTCCTGGCCTGCCCTCCGGAGGAAAGGACATGCCTGGATGGGTTAAATGCAGAGGACACTTTTCACCGGCCACCGTCAGCATGAGTGTGTTGTGGCCGCATGCATGTGTTGTAGTGTTCGTGTGACAATAAAAGACGGGGCTTGTCCCGTTACGAGAGTTTTTATTTTTTATTTTTACCCAGGCTAATGGTCAGGCTCCAAATCTCTCACGGTTCCCTCCACTCCTCCACCAGTGCAGGACGCCTCGCCCCTCCTTAACTACGGGGGCTCAAAAGTCGCTCATCCCGTTCGCGACTCTTCTCGTCCCTGGCACCTCAATGGTGGAACGAGCTTCCACCTTCGGTCAGGACAGTGGAACGAGCTTCCGCCTTCGGTCAGGACAGCTGAATCACTGCCGATCTTTCGGAAAAGACTAAAGACTCACCTTTTCAGGCTCCATCTGGGCCCTTCTTGAACTAACTTCTTTCTCTTAAAAAAAAAAAAAAAAAAAAAACTAACCTGAACTTAACTTGTACCACTGTTCCTTCAGAAGTTGTAGTTGTCATAGACTGTGTTACAGAGTTGATTGCTCTATAGGGAATGGCCAAGTGACGTCAGCAAATGCAAATCCGCCATCTTTGATGGATACTCCCAGAGACACAGCGCGCGCTCATTCAAACTATTGTTTACTTTTGTTGTCAGACCCCGAACGCAGGCTGAATCACCGTAAGGTTACTTGCCATAGCTAAACATGGTTGTCTGACATATCTAACGTTTCTGCTGCGTTTGTTTTATGTAGTGTTAGCGTAAGTTGACCATCTGGAACCCAGTCTATTTCGGCATGGAAATAGACACTGGGTTCACAGATTGCGTCTTTGATAAACAAAATCTATCCAACAGCCCTGACCATCGCTGGGAGTACTTTCTAGGCTTTAGGTCTGTCGTCTGGTCTGGCACAACAGGTAAATTAGCTGGTCTCCACCAACGTTATTGAAAGTGTTGTTATGGATGAGATATGAAAGCATTAAACATGCATTTTATATGAATGAGAATACACGTTGAACTAACACCATGAAAAAATTGAATATTTGACATGTTGCTGCCAGATCTTGAGTTAAATTGATCAATTTAGTCTTATTTCATTCAACAGTGCATGAAAGACTGCAAAGAAAAGTGAAACTGATTCAACCCAGGCGAGAAAGAGAGAGACAGTCAAAGGAGACAAGACCCAAAGGAGAACTCTGGCACAATATGTTGACACACACTACATTATTATCTATTATCATAACCATTTTGGCATCATTTTATTATTGAAATGAGATAATTTAATGCAAGACCACAAATATGACCAAATCTCGAAATCAGCTAAAAAACCAGGGGTTTTCAAATTGTTCAATATTAGGAAGAAATATGCTCTGCATGCTGAAATTCCATTTGCATGTCACCTGCAGGTGGTATTGGACTGGAATATTTAAAAGGAGGATGACTTGAACAGACACAGGTGCAGTCTGCACAACATTCAACAGAGTCAAACAGATGAAACTGGCTACAGTGTCAATCAGTCCAACACATCTTGAACAGAATCCCAGTTCATCCAAACTGGTCGACAAATGTGGCAGCACTAAAACAGCAGGATGATTTTCCTATCTAACATAGGCCTCATTGATATGTTTTTCCAAAGATAGTCATGTAATGTTTCTCTGCCTGCTTCTCAATTTTATTACATTTTATCACATGAGGTGCATTCAAAGACTGTGATTGGTCACCCACAATGAATGTGGTTGATATACACACTGGGAATTTTAGGGTAATTGAAATAACAAACACTTAATATCTCCAATTACATGATTAGTCATGGGAACATAAAATCGTGATATACAATTATTTACAATTAATTATGCAGTTACACACCTCCATAAACAATATAAAGCTTAAAAGGAGACCAAATACATATCAAGGATGCCAAGACTCAAGTCAATTTTTTTTTATTTAATTAATCAAGATACCAAAATCCAAAATAAATACAAAGCAAAAGGGTGTTAGAGCCCGCTCTCCTAACCATGCATGTGCAATGACCATCTACAACCATGTTTCCTGTCTAAACACAGCAAAGGGTGGTAAGGTGGGTCTGACAGCTGCAGTGATGAATGTAACTGTGCTCTGTTGAGATGTTGTGCTGCTTGACAGGGTCAGTGTACCACCCATCACTAAGTAGGAATCAGGAAGATCAACAATATTATTGCCCAAAGGAGCTTCCATTTTTGTAAATATTGTCCATAATCTGTTCAATTTACTAATGTATCCACTGTTTACTTTGTTGTTAGATCAGTTATATCTTTTGTTGATTGACTTGAAATGCTTTGGCAATTTTGTTGTTACAGACATGCCAATAAAGCAATGATGTGATATGATTGAATGGAAAACTGTTGCATTTAGACTGACAGCATAATTGAACAACTGATATGCCTGCACCCTCATATTGCCTATCAGACACCCCTCCCTTTAACTGTGGTCTTCTCTCCTGTTTTATCTCTGCTACCACATTAAAACAGCATATTCTATCCGTAGACTCTGTCCAGCTGCAGCATGGACATCCAGACTTCTTCTTTTACAGGCCCTGTTACAGTAGCCTATATCTCTCCAGTTTGACTTCCATTCTCTTTTTCGATGTTGCTGGGCTGGTGCTGCTTCGTACTTCTGGACCCAAGCAAAGTGATGGTCCATAGTCTGGGTGGTCTGGATCAGCGTTCGACCTCTCTTAATAGAACAGATAAAGAAAAGAGAACACTGCAATACTACCATAATGAGAATGTGACTCACTGCACAATATATCTCAATTTAAACAGATGTTCAGAGAAACAAGACTTTGGGGCCCAATTCATTTATTTGTAGAAAAGGCATGCCAAATAATGATACCATACACAATGGAACACCACTGTCATGTTATGTTTCAAGTCGACTGCTAGTAGCCTACTGTATGGGCTCTGCCTTACCTCAGCTAGATTGTCCCAATAAAAGCATTAGTGGAAGCTATAACTAATGTAGAGAGCTTATTGTGGTGCTGTAAAGTTAAGTTAACAATGAAGAATACCCTACTCAAACGCAATCCTCATTCCTCTGGCATTATCAACATCAACTAAACTAATTAGTTAACTTACTGGCCTTCAGCTCACACACAAACACACACACACACACACAACCCCAAATAACTTGTTTTTTTTTTATAATGAAAATTAACAATTTAGACAAAAGCTTACTTGCTTCCCACAAATTCGGTCATGGAGACGCTGCCAGGTTTTCCCAGCTCCCCGTCTTTCTGACTGTGTGATACCAGCTGGAAGCCTGTCGACGCTGAATCCAGAGCTGTCTTTGGGCACGTTTGCTCTTCGCAGATGGAAATCTAAAAAAAATCCAAAACTTTCTCCACTCTTTATCGTCACCCGGCACCCCCAAACACAGGAAGACCTAACCATTTCTCTTTTTTTATCGTTATCTCTGTCTGTTTACGTTGCTACGCACGGCTTAAACCCATCCACTTTTTCTATCCATCAAAGATGGCGGCGGCGCACCCAGAATGCTTTGCGGTTGCCATTCCCTATTGCTGACAAAAATGTGAGTGTCGCTTTGGATAAAAGCGCCAAATGACGTAATGCAATGTAATGAAATGTAATGGACCAAAACAAAATGTACTCTACTACTTCCTGAAATGAGTAGGGCATCTTTCCTGTCCTACACAGGGCCGATTTTACCAACGGGCTTACCCGGGCTGAAGCCCGGGGCCCGGGGCATCAAGGGGCCCAAAAGTTTTTTTGGTTTTTTTTTTTTGGGGGGGGGGGGGGGGGGGGGGGGACCCTTGATGTTTTTTTTTTGGGCCCCCTGTCCAGGGTCTTCGCAAAAAATGTTTTTTTTACTGACGCCATTCAATTTTTTTTGCAGAGTAATAACATCCACTGTGAGAGGGTGTCCACCCGCTATGCCGACCACTCGCAATGCCGACCTTAGGTTTAGGCATGGGGGGTGGGAGAGGTTAGGTTTTGGGTTAGGGTCTGGGGGAGGTTAGGTTTAGGCGTGGGGGTGGGAGAGGTTAGGTTTTGGGTTAGGGTCTGGGGGAGGTTAGGTTTAGGCATGGGGGCTGGGAGAGGGGAGGTCGGAACAGCGAGAGGTCGGAACAACGACATGGAACCCTGTGAGAGGGCTCCCGAATTTGTAGATGAAATAGTGCAATTCAAAGAATTCATCAAAAACAAAGACAATAAAAGTGTGCGGCACTTGCTTCAAATAATAAGGAAGAGGAACCTGTCATCAGTTTTTCCAAATGTGGATATTGCCTTCAGGATTTACTTAACTTTCCCTGTAACTCTGCAGAGCGCTCCTTTTCAAAACTTGGGCTTGTCAAGAACAGGATACGGTCTACAATGGGACAAGAAAGGCTCACCCACTTGACATTGATGTCATTGGAAAGTGACATTGTTAGAACATTGGACTTCACCACTCTAGTCAAACGCTTTGCCACGGCAAAAGTCAGGAAGAAGACATTTCAGGTACGAACAGACTTGAATACTGCTTGATTGATTTGTGCAATAATTGTGAGAATGTGTGTGTGCACTGTAATAATAACAGCAATAATAAATACTAAATAATAATAATAAAAGTGCTTGTTGTGACATCTCAGTGGCAATGTTTTCTTTCCAATCAGGCTGTTTATGAAAGAACATGATGGCTAAACCTACAGTTTGTGTTTGTAAGTTAGAATGCTGACAGGAGAGCAGGTGGTGACATGAAAGTTAGTGAGAAAAGGAGAAGATACTGAATAATGACATCACAACAGTATAATCCTAATGTTGATTTAAAATGAGATATTCCTTTAAATACGGCTAAAAAAGGTTAAAAAAAAACACATTTTTTTTCGCCGGTCAAAAGTGAGGTGTGCCTGATCACTGTTGTTGTGACTGCTGCAGTCACAACAACAGTGATCACACCTGACATTAATCAGTTCATCCAATAGTGTGGGACAGGAAACCAAGATGCCCTACTCATTTCAGGAAGTAGTGGAGTTGTGCAAGGATTTCAGCATAAAACCCTACCACCATGGACCGCAGGGCGCTACGAAGAGTGAGACGCGCGGCCCAGCACGTAACAGGATGTGAGTTGCCAGAACTGCATGAACTGTATAACCAGCGGTGCCTCAGGAGGTCCCTGAAGATCATCAAAGACACAAACCATCCCCACAACAGCCTGTTCTCCCTGTTACCCTCAGGGATGAGATACAGGGTTCCAAAAGCACGCACAAATCGCTTGAGGAACAGTTTCGTCCCGCAGGCCACGAGACTCCTTAACATACACAAATAGTGTAGTAGCCGTACTGTACCGTACTGTAGCTGCTACCATTACGTATGTCTAATGTTTAAATGTTTAATTGTATGTTTAATAAAGTATGCTATTTGCACCTGTATGTCAAATACGTCAAATTTAAGATGTAGAAGCACGTCTAAAGTATGCACATGACAATGACATGTGCACCTATGTGCACCTATGTGCACTGTCTCTGACTTGTCTTATGTTGTAAACGGAGTCCACAGCACAAGAATTTCACATGTGATACTTGTACCATGGAGTGACAATAAAAAAAAATCTTGAATCTTGAATCTCTAAGTTACTTAGCTATGCGACCCTATTGAGTTTGGAACTGCTGTTGATTTATAAATATGAAATTCTGCCCCTGTTGTACTGCTGCTGCTGTCTATTGTTTATTGTTGGTCCTTCCTATTTGCTCGTAGTATATTACATTTCGGAAGTAACTTGCCCAACACTGCTCTTTGGTAACATTGTCTGATGTGGTTGTTAGTCTAGTTCAGAGAAGCTCTGATATTTAAGTGTTTTCTTGGCAGGCGCGGACTGCATAATCGGGCGCTTCGGGCAGATGCCCAGTGGCCTGGCCTGGCATGGCCTGCAATTTTTTTTTTTTTTTTTTTTTGTGCAGGCCAGGCCACTCACTGAACAGCAGGCCAGTATGTATACTGTACGTGTTCCTAGTTGCACAGATAGCAGGCAGGCAGGCTGCAGGCAGCCAGGCAGGGAGGAATGAGTGAACTTTTCAGTCAGAAGCTGCTGAGACCACAGCACGGGTGGGCGGGGCTTGCTGTTCAATGGTGCCAAAATGGAGAAGAAAAGAGGTGCAGAGAGGTGGAAAGCAATGTTGTGTCTTGGCCTAAACTACAATATCAGTGGTAGACAATTGTCTATTGCCTCTAGAATATTCAAGATAAATTAAATTAACACTAATTTGTATTTATTTATTTATTTATTTATTTATTTATTTATTTGTTTATTTATATTAGGCTATATAAAAAATTCCATTGGTCAAATGTAAACAGTAGTGGCTAAACTGAAAGTATGGGTTGGATTGCTTTTGGGGTTCTTCACAAAAGTGGAGAAGGAGGCAGAAGCAGCACTAGCACTGCAGCAGGTGCTCCTGCAGAGCTGGAGGTGGTGTTGAACTTATCAGAAGCAGCACTAGCACTGCAGCAGGTGCTCCTGCAGAGCTGGAGGTGGTGTTGAACTTATCAGAAGCAGCACTAGCACTGCAGCAGGTGCTCCTGCAGAGCTGGAGGTGGTGTTGAACTTATCAGAAGCAGCACTAGCTCTGCAGCAGGTGCTCCTGCAGAGCTGGAGGTGGTGTTGAACTTATCAGAATCAGGAACCTTCAGGTAGGCTACAATTTCAGAGCATAAAGTGAAACATGTAGGCTATATGCTTATTGCTTTCACATTAATGTGCTATATGGGATTATCAGTAGGACTGCAGAGTACAGTTTAAAGTGGAGATGAAGCAGTTTGATTTTATTATTTTTGTATTTGCATTTAACCTCAGACGAGCCAGGACACTGCACTCTTCCTTAAATGAAGTTTGCTGTGAAGCTTTTGTACAGAGGCATGTTTTTGTTTTTACGTCTTCATATTATACTTGCAGTTATCTAGGCAATGTTGAATTCTATTAGTGAACAAATAGGTAACATAACATGTAACATCACGTTAGCATTATATTCACCAAATCTTGCTTCAAACGGCCCAAATGTTTCACGTGTGTCCGCGTGTGTTGGCCTGGCCTGCATGGTATCTAATGCCCGGCCTGAATTATGGTCCCAGTCCACCCCTGTTTCTTGGTATAAGCATATAAATACTTGACAGTTTTGTTTTGTTTAGTTTTATTTGAGTTTGATGTTGATGTTGGAAGTAAGCGGTTTTTACCTGGCAGCCATGATGATGTTGTTACTTAGGCCTACATGTTGAAGCATCATGACTGGCCTTCATGTCATGAGGAACGCAAGAAGAACACTTCAGCTTTAGTCTTCAGAATGAAAGCAAAACCATAGAAATGTTCAGCTACCCTGTCTATTCTAATCGCTTGTGTTATTTTAGTACCGGCAAGAAAATTAGGCCATAGAGACACTACGTAACGCGTCATCATTCAGAAGCCACGCCCAAGACGGGGGAAAACAGAACCCCCCCTCCAATCCTGGCGTTCTCCTATGTCCGTGCATGGTTGCGTGTTGCACAAAAATATCGTATATATGGAAGATGAACACTCCAACTTACTTCCTTGACAGCTAGATCCACATTTTTCTTCTCACCAATTCCCAAATGGCTTCCTTGTTTTGCTCAGGAGTACAAAAAAACTTGAACTGGCGATTTTTGACATTTGTTGTCTGCGCAGCCCCACCACACAACAGCTTTTAGCTATGTTTAATTCAAGGAAAATGACGCTGGTGTGTGGAAATGAAGGGAGCTTTTCCCCCGTGATGGGCGTGGCCTATTTCATGCAGTGTCTCTATTGGTTGCAACACTGGTTCCATCAGGCAGTATTGAGTGTTGGGGCTAGCTGTCCATTGGGTTGTGTTGAATGAACATAGTAGAGGTTTGTAGATGTCAATGATGTCTCTGTGCCTGTGAAGGTGATGTGAGCAGGGGAGAACCGGGGGAGAACCAGGGTGGAGAAAAGGCAGAGAGGCCTCCAGAGCAGTGGTTCTCAAACGGTTTCACATCAAGGACCCCTAAACTGACACAAATTAGACCATTACGCTACGTTCACACAGGGCACCTACGCCTTGCCCTGCCTCAAGCCACGCCTACACCTACAGACCTTGAACCTATCACGCTTTTGCGATCACACTGGACGCCTATTCCACGCTGAACCTGAGCCGAGTCACAAGCGCCTCTCCTCTCTCCCGAGTGTTTTTTTTTGTCACGTGTGGTCCCGAATTATCATGGGTAGGTAAAATAAATCGGATATATTTAATGTGCTATTGATGCTGGATATGTATAACCAGGTCTCCTTCTTGGGTCACTGTTGTCATCTTGCTTCTTCGGTCGCTATTCTCTCTCCTGAGGATTTGTTTACTGACGGGGAGAAAGCCCCACGTGATAGCCACCCGCCAATCACTCTCTCTCTGCTCAACACTCTTGTAGTAACCGTTGTATTGTTATTTTGAAATTCAGTTGACTTTGCCATTTCCCACGGATATTGTCGTGTTTTTCCTTCATGGCTTGACAGAAGAAGTCTGCCTTCACGCGCCTAGTCGGCTTGAAAATAGAACTCACACCTAAACGACAAAATCGGCGCAGCTCAGGCGAGGCGTGGGTACACGCAAGGTTCACGCTCAGGCGCCCTGTGCACACAGCCTCATTGACTAAAAAGGACGCCTATTTAAAACCGTGGGTAAAGGCAAGGCGTAGGCAAGGCTTGGGTGCCCTGTGTGAACGTAGCCTTAGGTCCCCGATCTGATCATATTTTTGCTTTGAGATGTTTTATTACAGAAAGTCAGTCATTGTGTTAGTTATGGTATAGTCTAAATAAATTATCCCCCCTTTTGCTGGGGGACTGCCTGGAACCCACCCCCCTCAAGGACCCCTGGGGGGGTCCGCGGACCCCACTTTGAGAACCACTGCTCCAGATCATAATGTTACAAGTCTGGGCTGTCAACGGCAGTAGGAGGGAACCCCCTCAGACTAACCCCATAATGTCAACTTGTTCTAAAATTGAGCTCAATCAAGAGGACCCCCCACACCCCCACCACCACATTGTCCTGTTCTTATTGGTTAGCATGTGTGTGTGTGCGTGCACACACACACACACACACACACACACACACACACACAGAAACTCACAGACACACACACACACACACACAGAAACTCACAGACACATGGTAAAAGATTAATGCAAGTCCATATGCTCACACATCTATGTTCATCTCCCTTTCACTTTTTCTCTCTCACATGCACTGGAGCATAGAGACAGTCCGCATGTTTGGGAACGCCCATACAGGCTCTAGGAACGCCCACAATAGACGCTGGGTTAGCCTGGCTGGGGGCGGGGTCAGGGTGGGGTAAATTCCCCCGTTCTATCCATTCAGCAAAGTTCGAATTTACTGATAGCCCAGCCCAGGCAGACACGATCGGGGGATTTAACCACCGCAGTAAACGCACATCTGAGCAGACGTCTTGTGTTCTGCTCTAGAACCCCCAAACCTGTAGTTTAGAGCCACAGCACCGTCTTTTGGTGAGTCAGCCCATGAGATTTTTGGGCGGTTTTACCCCACTCGCGCGCCAGCCGTTTAACATTTTGTGGGCGTTTCCAGACACTGCGGACTGTCAATGACGAGACGTGGCCTCGACCTATGGCGTTTCAGCTCAGTCTCGACGACAGCTCACATGAGCCACTGTTCCTTCTCTTTGTTGAACTGCTCGGCCCAGCGGCGCGTCAGCTCCAGGTAGTGCTGCGGCCCGTGCGGCTGGTAGTCCAGGTACACCCGGGTCACCGTCTTTTTGGGCACCGCCCGCTCGATCTGCGTGCCCTCGTGCCACTCGTTGAACGACGTGATGGCGACCACCTCCGGCCGCACGTTGAGCGCCGCCTGCAGGGCCGTCTCGTAGTAGCGGCCGTTGACGCGGTTGCGCGTGTTGTGGTTGTTCCACGGCCGGACCGCGGTGTCGATGTAGCCGGGCCCCACGCTGGGGATGAAGAGGAGGCTGTTGCCGTCGCAGAAGGCCTTGACGGCCTTCCAGTTCTGGTGGGAGGAGCCGAAGGAGAAGCCGTTGGAGGCGAAGTACGTGTACATGCCGTCGAAGCCGCCCGCGAGTATGTCGTGCTTGTGGCGCTCCTCCACGAGCAGCGCGATGAAGAGGGCGTCGTAGGCGGAGCCGCGCAGGCTGTGCGAGCCGGTGGGGGTCAGGAGTTCGGACCAGGACTCTGGAGGGGTCAGGTACGAGTCGTAGATGTAGAACAGAGGAAGGCTCTTCCCCGTGCCGGAGGTGAACTTGTAGAAGGCCCCATGGTCACCATACCTTTTAAACACAGGAAAACAATAAGAGCATAACACAATATGGTCAGTTTGGGCTGCCGACATCTGTTGTTTTCTTTTGACAGGTGTTCATTGTAGGAGCAATATATACCGGTTCCTGATGGTAAAACAACAGCTTGTACTTTATAAACTCATCCATAAGTCATCGAGCAACCTGGCGCGATCTGAATGGCTTTCTAAAAGCATGTCGGTTTATTAACGCCTGTTCTTTCAACAACGGCGCATGAAATCTTAATGGTTTTCTTTTTTCTGACTGACTCAGAGGTAGGGCTGGGTTAAAAAAAATCGATTCTACGATTTTTAATCGATTTTTATTTTAATCCTTTGATATCGATTCATATGTCCAGAGATCGATTTTTTAAAATAAACATAGGCATTACTATTATAGTGTGGTATACTATTATAGTGTGGTAGTTGAAACAGTTTCAAGTTTGTAGTTGAAACAAAAACATAAATACTGTAGGCTACATAAATGGAAATGTTTGATCATTAATATCTACTTTTAGAAATTGTATAGGCTGAAATCAAATCACTGTGCATAATTGTGAATGTGTCTTTATTGACAGATGAAAAGGCTGTTATTTACCCTTTGTCACCACCTGGTGAGTAAATATATGTGTAACTAAAACCATTCAAATTGACAACCGGTCTGCAATTTTTCCCCCCATGTATCTACCGGTCCTTGGCGCAAAAAAGGTTGGGAACCCCTGTGTTACATAACTGGACAGTCATGTAATTCAGGTTACAGCTCAAAAAACATGTTTTAGTATCACTAACCAAATCGATATTGAAATTAATCGAATCGGAATCGAATCGAATCGGGATTAATCGATTCGGAACCTTGTGAATCGGAATCGAATCGATTCTTGAAATTTGAACCAATACCCAGCCCTACTCAGAGGTGAGAGCTAGTGAGTCAAGTGCTTACCTGTCAATGATATACTTGACGTTGTCATGGACACTTTGGTCATTTCGTTCGCTGTATGGTTGGATGTGAAATGCCACCTGGGAAGACACACACACACACACACACACACACACACACACACACACACACAACACACACACACACACACATCACACACACACACACACACACACACACACACACACACACACACACACACACACACACACACACACACACCTTGTTGGTCTCCATTCATCATATTACTGTCACAAAAGAAGCCACGGTCAGCAGTTGTTGACCTTAGCCAGTATTGACTTAAACTCAACAACAGTCAGTTGCTCTGGGGAGTCTTCTCATTCGGAGGGGTTGACAAGGGCGACAATATGATGATCCTCTGGTTTCTACCTGATCGAAGCCTGGGCAGCTGCCAGGAGGAAAGCAGGCCAGGATGGTGCACTCATTATATTAATGTCCAGGCTAATTACAGCTGATTGGATGCACCTCTCATCAAACAGCATGCACGAGCGACCTGTGCGACCTCGCGTGACCCCTAAAGCACCCGCATGACACCAGTGGTCTGGTTTCTCTGCTCTAGTAACACGTCGCAGGTGGTCGTATTTGTTAGTAGGCTTTCTTATCACCTACGATTCAAAAAGGATTTCAATCACGAGAGGCCAGTTGGTAGGATTTAACTAACTTTATTTAGCAATCGGCATGCATGGCAAATACTTTGGCGCATGACTCCATTGGACAGTGGCGCTCCTCTTGAGGCGAGGGCACCTGCATAGGCTAGGATAGGGGATCCCCCGATTTTTTTTTTCTCGATTTTTTTAATCCAGAATGCAACTCAGGCAAGTTATCAGATATCTGCACTGATTGCAAAGGGTGGACGAGCTTTTTCATGTGGTGACTTTGTGAAACAGTGTCTGAATGTGGCTGCGGATACTGTGTTCACTCCTGAGATTGCATCCCTGCAAATTGTCATGGCAAATTGTTTACAAAAGATGGACAATAAAGCTGATTTTCAAAGTACCTTGAGGATTTTTCAAGTTGTGAATTAAGTCAAATTTCTCTCTTGATTACAAAGGTGGAAAATACAACTGTTTTTAACTGGGTGTTTACTGATGAAATGTTTAAGCTCCCCACAAATGCAGATGTTTTTTTAAATATATATAACCAATTGCAAATTATTACAATTACCAAACGGATAAAAAGTAGATTATTATATTGAAATGTTATTTTAGATTTAGAATGTTAATTTTCTATAAAACACAATACATTTTAATGTAATTCCACGTTTATTTTTGGCCCTCGGCCCTCCACCCAGATTGAGTTTTGGCTTTCCCTTTGGCTTTCCCTTCATGGGAAAGAATTTGGGCACCCCTGTACTAGAATGAACTGACGTCATATCTGACGTCACGACATACAGTAGCTGACGTCATACTAGAACTTGACTGACGTCGCGGGGTGATCAGGTTATGCATGTGTGGCCTTGTGCTTGAAATTTGGTCCGGAAACCTCACAACATTGACTCGTGCAGCATAATATTGAGGAGGCTTCGCCTGTAAGGACTGCGCTTCCGCTCCATTTAATTTGATGACATGCTCTGGCATACGATGTAGGCGATGTTTTCAACCCTGACTCCTCCCCCTCAGGAGATTTTTTTCAAAGTTCAGTTAATGGCTCTGTCAGAAGTGGCTATTTGCCTCCATTGATGAGCAAAAGCAGCTGCAGCAACATCATGGGACCAGAAGTGAAACATACACAAAAAGTGCTTAAGCTGAATATTTGAAGGCAGAACGAGAGAATCCCGTGACTTTGAATTATATATGATCAAAGCGACAACACTTTTCTTCTTGCACAGTGGAGACCCGAGGGAAACTGCATTTCTAAGAGGATGGAGACCACCATTAACAAAATGGATGTAACACGCCATAGAGTGAGCTAACGCAATAAAGTAGGGCTGCTCGATTATGGCAAAAACCATAATCACGATTATTTTCACTGATAATAAGATCACGATTATTTAACGCAATTACTCATTGACTTTGGCAACATCATGCATTTATTTAACTTGATTTTTTTTTTTTTAATACTGGATGTCTTTGAAGTTTAAATATAATTGAAGGGCAAAACAAATCAAAGTATTATTGTTTTTAGATAGGCTAACTCAAATAAATAATATATAAAAAATAATAATTGTTTTATCTCGATTATCTTGATTTCATAATTGTGGGAATCCAAAATTGTAATTGAGATTAAAATCCGATGAATTGAGCAGCCCTACAATAAAGCATGATTCTTTGCTTAAGCTGTATGATTCCCGATTTGCCCCTGATAAATTCCTAGTCTGACACTGCATTGAACCCTTTATTTGCCCGGGGAAACGCAGCATTATCACTGAAAGAGGATTTACTATCTTAAAGAACATTGACCCATATCTAGCTAAATAAAGAACTTCACAAATATGCCAAAATGCTTTTACATCTTACTTGCCTGCAAATGGTCTTGTGTTGGATGTCATTTAGAATGGGAAACAAATGTGTTTATGTGCTTATTGTCCATTAGGATGTATTGGGGGAAGCTGTGTTGATGGGGGCGGGGCCTATTGGACTCTCAGAACAGCTGCTGTGGAAATGGGTCCACTGGCAGCACTGAGTATGTCACTATGACATTGAGCCATAAGTGTACTAATGAATCGACGTTGAGAGTGAATGTTGAGAGTAGGCTATATAGCCGTGTGAGTTTTCAACTGCAGATCTGGATAGATGTATGATCAGTGCTGGGCAAGTTACTTTCAAAACATAATATACTACATATTACTAGTTACTTTCATTTGAAAGTAATAAGTTACTTTACAATATTACTTTCTGTGTAGAGTAACTCATTACTTATTACACTACTTTTGCATTACTTTCACCAAAATAACAGCAGCAGCAGAATGAACATCCCGGAACATCCCGAAAAATAATTTCAACCCCCTGAAGTCAGTGTAAACAGTCCAAAATTCTAAATGTTATTATTTTCCTTTGTTATTGCCATCTGTAGTGGTTATTTGCATAAAAACACAGTTTGATTAGGAAATTATTGTATCTTTTTGAAACATGTGCTTTGATTTAATCAAATGTAACTCAATTTGTAACTTGAGTTACTTGACAAAGTAACTGGTATAATATTACTGAAATCCTATAAGTAATAAGTTATATTACTGAGTTACTGCTAAAAGTAATATATTACATGTAATATGTTACTTTTGTAATGAGTTACCCCCAACACTGTGTATGAGCTGTAGGCAATGGAAACCATTGTTTTGACGGGGGGAGGGTTTGGGTCGGCTGCACTTTTCCATTTCAATTCTAGGTTGGGCGCAGAGAGAGAGAGATCCTGGCTGGCTAAACTCAATGTGATTAACGTGACAGTGCTGGGCTTCATGTAATGTAACGACACAATCTGCTGCAATAAAAGCGTAGATTGCGTGTTACAAAAGTGGAATGTATTTTAAAAGGGGGGGTTAGAATTTGAGGCCTATTTCCACATAATTATTACCCAGCGGGGAAGAGAGCTGCCATGGTCTCCTGCTCTCTGTAGTTGAATGCAGTAAACCACTAGAACAGCCAACTCATTTTCCAGAGCCATGGGCCCATTACTCGCTGGCAATTTATAAGTAAATGAGTCGAAGCATTTGAATATCTCACAAACATAGACGGCATGATGTCACAAACATAGACAGCATGATGTCACAAACATAGACAGCATGATGTCACAAACATAGACAGCATGATGTCACAAACATAGACAGCATGATATATGCTGGACAGAGTGGCATTTAGCGGCGTGTCACACAGCAAGCAATGAGGGAGGGATATGATAAGATAAGATAAGATATTACTTTATTACTTTATTGTCAACACTTAAACACTTAAAAAATAAAGTATTTAGTCGGGCGTCCATCCAGGCACAATTGGCCATGTCTGTGGGTGGGAAGGTGGATTACGAGGGTATGTGTACTGGTCACTGCACTAGTGCCTCCTCTGGTCGGTCGGGGGGGGGGAGAACTGGGGGGAATATCGTGATCCTCCCACACGCTACGTCCTGCCGGTGAAGCATTTGCTAGTCTACAACTCTCCCCATATTGACGGAGGGAGTGCAGCAATGACCAGGACAGCAGGGGGGGGATTGGCCCAAGTACAATTGAGGAGAAAATTGGGGGGGGGAGGGGGATCTAAGAGTAAAAAAAGAGTAAAGGTCGTGACCTTTACGATCGTTCCTCAGAACAATTAGACCAATCACTTCACTTTGTCATAGCAGCCTATAGGCCCACACACACACACACACACACACACCAATGGAGGACCATACGAGATGGGATGTAGCGGGACGCATGGTTGCCCGGTGCATCTGGAAGCGAGTAAGTGTGGCTGATGGCAGCATCCACTGTGCACCCATGGGCGATATCCCCCTCTGTATGCTGCTACATCATGGCCTACTTACTGGCTACAACATGTTCGGCCCCTCAGGGTTCACATTGTTCAGAGAGGCAAACTAAAGTCATGGGACCCATGGTGCACCCACCCCCCCCCCCCTCACCGCACCCAGCCTCGCCTCCCTTCCTGCCCCCTCCCCCCATGAGCCACAGGCCTGTTTCATTCTGTCTCCTCTCCTCTCAGAGCTGTTCCAATCTGACTGTTATTGAGGGTTGTGTTGTCGATCTGCTCTTGAACGCTGCTGGACACACACGGCACGATACACACGTTGTGTGTGTGTGGGTGCTCTTGAACGCACACGGCACAATACACAAGTTGTGTCTGTGTGGGTGCTGCTGGAATATTGCTCATCTTATATAAATGAGAAGTAAAACTGCCTGCCTTTGCACTGTTACCCAAAGTGAGGTCAGGGAGTTTTAGCAGTGCGATGATGAATGATGTGTGGGAGTGTCAGTTTGTAAGATAGATGGGAAAGTTATAGCACAACTGAAAAGTTGCAAATCCTAGTATCCTTTTTTTTTTATTCTTTATTCGGAGTGTTATCGTTTTCATCCAATGGTGGGTGTTAGTTTTTCTCCTTGGAGGAGATGAGTTATATCCCAGTGGGCACGATAGAACCGGACTGTACTATATCTCTCCACTTTTTCTTGTGAATGCTGCTGCGGCCTGTGTGAATAACAAATAACAAATATAAACCTCTAATCCTGGAAATGCTCGAGTCATATTCAGGCCCCATTGAGCCACACAGGACCATTTCAATGATGAGAGACTAGAAGAAAAGTACAATCAACGTTAATGATGCAACAAACAACACTTAGATTTGGTGTATGACTCCATAGAGACAGTCCGCATGTCTGGGAACGCCCACAAATCCCTCGTATTTTAGGGCTGGCGTGCGAGTGGGGTAAAACCGCCCATATATCTCATGGGCTGACTCACCAAAAGACGGTGCTGCGGCTCTAAACTACAGGTTTGGGGGTTCTAGAGCAGAACACAAGACGCATGCTCAGATGTGCGTTTACTGCGGTGGTTAAATCCCCGATCGTGTCTGCCTGGGCTGGGCTATCAGCTAAATTCTAACTTTGCTGAATGGATAGAACGGGGGAATTTACCCCACCCTGACCCCGCCCCCAGGCTAACCCAGCGTCTATTGTGGGCGTTCCTAGAGCCTGTATGGGCGTTCCCAGACATGCGGACTGTCTCTATGCTATGATGACGCTCCTCTGAGACGTGAGGAGGACGTCAGTGATTTATAGGATAGAGAATCCCCCTATAGGGAATTCTACAGGAGTCATGACATTGGTGGTGTTCAGGGGAGGAGGTGGGGCGAAGCAACTGCTACGGTGAAGACCATCACTGAGGGGAAACACACAAAGTGAGTTACAAGTAACACTCTAAAATACGAGGGAACTGATATAGTACTCCGGTTAGGTGATTGGCCAGCAGGCCAGAGAGAGGGAGAGCATGGGAAAAGCGTGGGAGACATTGATTGGACAGGAATGACGGGGCGTGCATATTTATGAATGAGTGATGTCACCTGAACAGGGCGTTGCTGCGGAGGGAGAGAGAGGTGAATGGAAGGAACAATGGATTCATGAATGAGATTGTTAATCAGACATTGATTAGGGGAAGTCGTCTTGTATGATTGAAAATAGTCTGAGACATTATTTTAACCCATTGATACCTGATGCAGCATTTGTGTGTATATCCCTCATTTGTGTGCGTATCCCTTTAAGACCGCGAACCGCGTTAACGCGGTTCACGGTCTTAAAGGGATACTTTACAACTTTTTAACATAGCTCATCATTTTTTACACTTTTCTTTTTTTACAATCTAGAAACACTGATTAGAAGTATATTTCCGGGGGGTGCATGATACCCCCTTCTTCCTAACTAGACTATACTTCTTCTTTTCTTTCTCTTGTTTTGTCTTGCTTGATTCTCTTTTTCAATCATATAGCATGATTCAGGAAAAAGCCTCGAGACCCAGAGGGCCTGAAGTTGCAACTTCAAACCAAAACTGCTCTCTCGCTCGCACGACCGAGCGTTTCTCAGACCAGCTGCTTTCCTCTGTGCTATTGGAAGCAGATTGCAGAGAGCTGTTTTTACATCCGATGCATTCTGGGCCGTTGCTGACCCACCTCTTGCTGACCCTCCACACCTGCATCCTGGACCTGGTGCGATCAAGAGGCCTCACATTAGGCGTCCCTCTTTTTAGTCTGTCTTTCAGTTGAAAAGCTGCAGGGGAATTATCTATAGTTGTTGCATTAGCAAAATTTGCATTCGAGCTCCAAATGATCAGAGCCAAAGTTCTTTACCTTGTCAGCATTTTAGCTGAGATTCTGCAGGAAAAAAAGACACTCCAAAGATAATGTCCTGTGCAGAGGGAGTGGGAGGAGGCAAAGAAAACACAGACACATACACCACACAACAACGGAATACTGTTATTTCTAAGACGCAGTGAGTCGATGTGTCTTAACTAGGGATGTCACAATATATCGTCCCACGATATATCGCGATATCAAAACGTGACAATATGTATCGTTGAGATGAAATCTCATATCGCGAGAAGAAGAAGCTGAACATGGTAGCACTGATCTGCGTCTGATTGCATGCTCGCTCTCCTTTTCATTGCTTTGTTTGAACAGACGAGGGACGTTACAGACACGGAGGATGAAAATGGTGAAATGACTCAAATTAGCGTGGAGGATGCCCCCTCAACTTACAAATCGATCATAAAAAAATATTGTTAAAATATCGTATCGTTATCGTGAACCCAATATCGTGTATCGTATCGTATCGTCAACTGAGTGTATCGTGACACCCCTAGTAATTACTTTTGATTTGCATAGTGGGTCTGCACTTTTTCACCTCAAGGACCCCTAAACTCACACAAGTTAGACCACGGACTAGATAAGATTTTGTACCAGGGTCCCCCATCTGATAAGATTGTCACTTTTGTGACGACCCTCCCTCCCTCTCTCCTGGCCCAGAAGGTCTTTTAAGCCCAATAAGTGCACCGGGCCCAGGTGCACCCAATCAGCCTAACGGCCCAATCACCAGGCTCCTCCTGCAAGACAGGGCCAGGAGAGAGGGGAAATCCCCACATTTGGATGTTTTATTACAGAAAGTGTATGAAACCCATGACCAAAATAGTCGTACATTCTGTCATTGTGTTACTTATGGTTGGAACACGGCCGGTTCCAGAACAAGATGACCAGGGATGCATCTTAGATAGGAAGTGCACATCATGCACGGGCCGCCCGAAAAATTTGACATGTACATGTACATTTGACATGTACTACAACCTCTCTGAAATGCACCGTTGATATGAAGAAAGCATGCCACAGCGTCCCCCCCCCCCCACACACACACACACACACATGGCTTTTATGAAAAGCCATGCTTGATGGAGCATTACTGACAATAAAGCGTTCACTTCCATCTAGTAGCTGTTTTGCTGACAGCATCATGTCTGAAACGTCGTCAGCCTTGCGTCGCGTGTCTAATCTTTCTTTCTTTCTTAGCAGAGATGCATTATTTCTTCGCCTGCAGCCAAACAGCGGAAGAAACCGATGTGATATCAGATCTGACAGGCAGGGTTTAGAGGACACGCCCCGCTGCCTCTCATCAAAGCTGTTTGTAGAGATGGCAATAAGACCAATACGTATCAGAATGCTGCCTGGAAAATGTAATGATCCCTTATCAAAATATCAAAATATGCATAGACCTTCTAACTGTTTACTACGTCACTACATACACTGTCGTTTAAACAGGAACACTGCTAATTATTAGGCTTGTATAAATGCAATGATATAATGCAGGGGTGTCAGACTCATATTAGGTAGAGGGCTGGATTTGTTCAACTGAGACCTCATGGGGGCCGGATTTTTTTTTTTACTAAAATCAATTCGACTCATTTACCCATTTACTTCACAAAAGAAATACTGCTCTTTCCATTTCTCTTGAAACTGCCTGCATTCCGTGTCAACCTTTCTCTTTTTCGACAGCATCTTGTTGATTCCTTTGTTTTTTGGTAGGTAGCCAAATGCGCGATTCAATTCCAGCATGGCATCATGGCGGCTTTGTTTACACCTGATGACCTACTGACATACTTCCTTGTAGTGCAGGTTAATTAACTTATGAATGAACTCTTAGCTTGCTTATTAGCCACACGTAGTTCATGATAATGGGGTGCAAATTTAATAATAATAATAATTTCCCCCCCCCAAAAAAAAAAAAGAATTATATTCCAAAACATCTCGCGGGCCGGATGAAACCTGCCCGCGGGCCGGATCCGGCCCGCGGGCCGTATCTCTGACATCCCTGATATAATGCATTCACTTTTACAAAGAATTAACTCGATCCCTGGAGAATAATGTGATTTCTAGTGATTCCTCCCCCCCCCCCCCACACACACACACACACACACACACACACACACACTTGTTTTCTGCCATTTAAACTAAACATCCATTTACAGACCCGCCATATCATCTAGTTTGTCATCAAAGATACTGCCATGATCTTGCCAGACAACTCTCTCTCTCTCTCTCTCTCCCTCTAACTATTTCTCTCTCTTTCTTTCTCCCACTTGCTTTTCCCTCTTTCTTTCTGTCTTATCTCTCTATCTAAAGAGCCATCGTGACAGTAAATGTATTGCATTACAAGGGACCCTGTAAAAGTTTTATAAGCCTTCAATACGCTGACAGCAGGCAGAGGGACCAAATATTGAATACAGTTGTTTCCTCTGTCATGTCATTTTCCAGCCTAATTGGCATTTGGTCATGTGGTTTTGTTCCCCCCCCCCCCCCCCCCCCCCACCCCGCTGACGTGCTCGCCGAGCTCCTTCGCTCCCCGCTGGCAACTGATCCCAGAGCAGCTCTGTGACCCCTTTTCAGTCGCATGCGGGAGATGTCACTGCATCGGGAAGCAAATCCCTGAGTGGCTAAAAGACAGCTTTTACAGGAGGAGGTCCAGGTCCAGGAGGTCCAGAGTTTGATGTGAGCGTGTCTCTCACTCCCCCCCGGTGACAGAGAGAGGAGGAACTGGTACACCATCCAGTTTCCACTTTCTCGCATTGCCATTGGCTCGGTTAGAGATGTCTGTCCAGAACCCTCTCTGCTCTCCACTGTGAAGTGTCACAATCCCTTTGTCCTATAGCTGTTGTGTCACTGTGCTCTTAGGAAGACGGCAGAGATGATCACAAGTCATTCTTTGCAAGTCCAAGTCAAGTCTCAAGTCTTTGGTCACAAGTCCAAGTCAAGTCTCAAGTTTCTTATGGATGAGCGTTCTATCATCTGCTACATGCCATCCAGTCTGCTTAGAACACTGCATAGCTAAAACTAAGGAATTCAAAGCATGTACTGTATTATCCTCCTTATCTATTAGAATACAGTAGCGGCATTGATTGGATGACATCAGTATAGATCTCCTTAATGTTAATGCACCAAAAAAATAAAATTTTAAAAAATAAAGATTGTTCACAACTCCCCAACCTCAACTCCAAGTCAAGTATCAAGTCTTTGAGGACGAGTCTCAAGTCAAGTCTCAAGTCACTGTGGGTGAGACTTAAGTGCGACTCAAGTCCAAGTTTCAAGTCCAAGTCCCCATCTCTGGAAGACAGATGGATGGACAGACAGGCAGACACAGTGGGAATTCAAGAAATAATATAAGCAGTCTCTCTCTAGTCGTACAGTATGAGCTTTTACTCATACTGTAGACTAGTTCAATCAGTGCAATTGGGCTGTTTAAATACTCCACACAGCAAAATCACCAGGGTTCATTTAAATCCGAGAGTGTAAAAAGCGACACTATGCCAATGTTTGTACGAGTTCACACCCATCAGCTAATTTAACACTGGCTTTGAACAACCTCGTCAAATCACCTCTATAAGTGGACAAACAACTCTCCAGTCAACAGTTGTCAACTCCAAATAATTGTCTTTGTAAAAAATCAACACTATTTACAAGTGTAAAATTAGCTGTGTACAGTGAAAACTGATCTGATTTTGGCCTATAAGATCATCGTCTTATATAGAATTGATTTATTGCTCTCTTTTGGTACCTTGGACTCTCCATCTCTCTCTCTCTCTCTCTCTCTCTCTCTCTCTTTCTCTCTCTCCCACACACACACACACACAAGATGAGAATGTGCTGATGCCGTTTACCTTGAGGTTGTGTCTATATGCGGCATCCAGTACAGCTGGTACCAGGTCCTCAGTGGGTTCCCCGTTGTCGTCAGCCAGGCCCGGAGGATACCAGGACAGCACCAGAACCCCTGGAGAGACACACAGCAGTGTTTCAGTCTTATCTATTGCCAATCCTGGACCAAAGATACTGTATCATCCAATATACCACATAGCAATGGTGTCTTTGTCTTTTCCCCCCAGATTTCAGAATTTTCTCCCCAATTGTACTTGGCCAATTTCCCCTGTTGCCCCGGTCGCTGCTCCACCCTCTGCCGATCTGGGGAGAGCCGGAGACAGACACACACATGCTTGAAGTGAATTGACTCTGCTTTAGAATACAGCCCGCGCCCCTGTATTACTACCTAACTGAGCAGTTCTAAAGCAGTGTCAATTCCCCCGTACTTACATAGTAACTACAGTGTAACTGCAGTACAGGTGTGGTACCCTGTACTTACCCTGTAAGTACAGATTTGGTACCATGTACTTACAGGGTAAATTCACTTCTGGGTAAGTACAGGTGTGGTACCCCGTACAGGCTTTGTACCCCGTACTTACCCTGTAAGTACAGATCTTGTTACCCTGTACTTACAGGGTAATTTGCGGGCTGTATTCTAAAGCATTAATAAACACGGGGGCACGAACCTGCGACCCTTGTGTTGGTAGGCAGGGAATCTACCCGCTACACTACCCGGACGCCCCAACATAGCACTGCTGTCTATGAGAACTCTTTGGGAATTGGAGAAAAAAATTATTTGGTTGCATTTTTTTAAAATGATACAATGGATTTTTCAACTAGACAATGTATCAATCCTCCCCGTGTGGAATTTGAGAGCTGGGAAAACTTCTGAATAGCTTCCATGGCTGTTACAAGGTTCTCACACTGCAGCGACACTGTATCCCCCCCACGCATGGTCACACAGCCCTTCACACACACTTATTACAGTCCCATTTGAAAGCATTGAATGAACACAGTAAATTGGGTGACATTGATTGAGCGTAGCTGTGAATTTTTTCCTCCTGGCGCTCCATCAGTGTAATGACTTATTTTACAGTGTGCAGACAGATGTTGGGTGAGGTACGTTGCATAATGGTGCGTGGAGAGAACAGTGCATTCTTTTTTTTACCTCCAACGCCTTCACTTCATGCATATCTTGCATCTGATTGATAAATATGCACTTGTCACCTTGGGGACTATTTATAATGTCTCGCTTTAGTAGGCAATTTCTCCGCACAGCTCGAGTGTATGACAGCTCATAAATTTGCGGCAGAGAAACGCTCGTCCATATACTCTGATACGGTCCGAGGAATGGCTTCCATATCAGACAGCGGTGCCTGGCAGCAGACAAGGCGCTGCTGGCACATCCAATATGCACTCAAACCTAATTTGTTAAACTCGTGTCCACTTGCCCGAGAGCTGTGTGGGGGAATATTAGATTACAATATCCATAGCGATGTCGGCATGTATTAAAAAAGATATGGCCACCGCTATTCATTTTATTTATGCCCCTGTGAAGGTGTGGGGGAATCAGTCTTCAAGCCAAGTGGTGCTGTTTAGAGTTTGGCTTTCTGTGCCTTTGTGAGCCAGTGGCTTCTAATTAAATGGATTGTTTTAACTGCACGGTACTGTGCAGTTGGCCTTTTCTCATGGTCCATCTGTCACGGCCGGATGGGTGGTTCTCATTCCGGATGGTGTACAATAACCTACTGAGCCTCAGGGTAGACCGATCTGGGCCTATCATGTGTATAGGCTGCTGTTGGCAGCAGGCTGCAACTCGACACCAGGCGACAGGCTTCAGCTGTCTTGTAGGGTAAACCATACAACTTTTTCAAGAGTGTAGCCTAACATTACATCCAAGTGAGCCACTCAAAGATCTGAAATGGACTTGGTCTACCCAGGTCTTACAGTGGAGAATAGGGATGAGTAAGGCATGATGTGTGGAAAGCCAAAAAAATAGTCATTATTCTAACGTTGCATTCAAGTTTTGTTAATGAATGAAAGTTTAAGAATTCATCAATTTGCTGGGGACCCCCTGGAACCCCCTTCAAGGGCCACTGTTGGTCCCCAGACCCCACATTGAGAAGAACCACACTGGCCTAAGAAACTAAGAAATTACCCTCCTGATCATCTGCACATTTTAAACTCACGAAGCCGCCTCCTGTGCAGTTTCAGGAGTGGAGCTTGTAAGGAGCTGTCCAGCGGGTAAGTGGTGCTGAAACTCTTAGAGTTTCTGTCAGCACGACTCACCCGCCTCGACCTTACACGAAACTCAAACGAAGAGGAGGCAGCTTTCTGTTTACAACAACACTTTTTCCATCTCCCCCCATCCATGAGAGCCTGGATCTGTGCTCACTGCACCGCTGAATCGTATACCTGCAGCAGATGCTCCTATCTGCTCCATGTGTGACTCCAGCACCGCCGGGTCCCTCGAACTGTACGGGTTCAGCTCGGGGTAGAAACTGGAGCCGATGTCTTCCGGCGGCATGTGTCTCCCCCTCGGGTAGCTGGCTGCGACTTTAGGGTCCCAGTGTGGGACCAGGACGTGGTCCCAGTGCGTGTATTTCCCGTCCATATGGGGCGTCCCGTACCAGATGTAATAAAAAATGTGAACATCGTAAAATATCGTTCCATCCGGGCCAGAGTTGGATACAACTCCGTTGGTGTTACTCCCGATCGGCCGAGCTGCTTGACCCGGGGACGGCGTGGTGGTGTCCTGGGACACCGAGCGGCGGTCCATCTTCCCCCCGCCTATCATCGGCAGCAGCTCCAGCCCCCCCGGAGCCAGCTGGTCCGAGAAGCCGTCGCCGGGCTGCTTCAGTGTCCTCAAGCCCATCATGGTCCCGAAGACGAATAAGGTGAAGAGAAACAGAGCTATGCACGCTTTCTTCCGTAGCCGTGCCATGTTTGGGCAGCAGTGTGGCAGGTCGATCTGTTCTGGAGAGCAAAATAAGAAAACCTCTCCGCACCAGAGTTGAAGATCAACTCAACCTAGGCTACAGAGCCTCCTACTCTCCAAAGTGCCGTGCATCAAAATGACATATCATTGCTGTCACCAATACGTCGTTGTCTTCATATTCATAACTTTAGAAAACAGTTACTACATGATTGCAGTCGAGCCACATCATGACGCATTTAAATTGGGTTTTAGTTTCTTCCACACGCTCGTAAATGTTTTGAATTTTGAGTTGCTGTAGTAGGCTAAATAATATCTATGCAAAAAACTCACAAGCGCGCTTATTCTGCTGCTCCACACACAATGGGAAGAAACTGAATACGTACAGGCTATTTAGTCTATAATTCTGGTTTCAGCACCTCCATGGCCCAGACAGTTGCGAGAGAGAGAGAGAGAGAGAGAGAGAGGAGATTTTTGCGGTGTCAGTGTTGTCACGGATCTTCAGTTTGACACTCCTCCAGGCAGCTCGCCGTCTTGTCCCACCCAGAGAAGCTGCAGTCTGCCTGCAGGAGAAGCCGACAGATGACAGCCGGCCCGGCCGAGTTCTTCCGCTCTCCAGTCGCTGTCCGCGGTACTCAGGCGGCTGGTTTGCTCTTCTAGCCTACTGTATAATACTGCCCCCCCCACCCCCGCCTTGCGCAGCAGAATATGACTTGTGTGCGATCCCCGGAGCTATAGAGACAGTCGGCATGTCTGGGAACGCCCACAAAATGTTAAACGGCTAGTGCGCGAGTGGGGTAAAACCGCCCATATATCTCATGGGCTGACTCACCAAAAGACGGTGCTGCGGCTCTAAACTACAGGTTTGGGGGTTCTAGAGCAGAACACAAGACGTCTGCTCAGATGTGCGTTTACTGCGGTGGTTAAATCCCCGATCGTGTCTGCCTGGGCTGGGCTATCAGCTAAATTCTAACTTTGCTGAATGGATAGAATGGGGGTTTTCACCCCACCCTGACCACGCCCCCAGCCAGGCTGAGCCAGCTCAGACCCAGCTAACCCAGCGTCTATTGTGGGCGTTTCTAGAGCCTGTATGGGCGTTCCCAGACATGCGGACTGTCTCTATACAGGGAGGTTTTTGTCTTTTAACCATTTAAAGCTCACAACAAAAACCTGCATCAGCAACAAAATATAAATTGTATAGGTGCCAGTATACCTGCAGCCTGTTAAGAGTTTGTGAATCTCCAATTTTCATGGGTCCATTTATTTGAGAGAGAGAGAGAGAGAGAGAGAGAGAGAGAGAGAGAGAGAGAGAGAGAGAGAGAGATGGAAAGAGAGAGATCTAGTGTGTGTGTGTGTGTGTGTGTGTCGGAGGTTCCCGATAAGGGTTTGTGGATACCGATGCCGATGCTTTACCTACTGGATAGCCAATATTTTGGGGAGGTGTTCCTATCTTTTTTTTTTTTCATGCCAAAAATTACAAGTAGCCTAGGCTAGGTGGAAAATATTATTTTAGCAGCTTCTTAAGGCAGGGTGACACAAGACAGTAGTAGCAGACAAACTATATAGAATGATAATGTAGAAAGACAATGAGATCTGCATTGCAGGTCTCACAGATTTTTTTTTTTTTTTTAATGTAGCTGCCGTCAGGGAGGACCCCGCATCATATCGGCAGTCACTGGCCTATATCGGTCTAACCCCTGTTTTCTTTCCTCTTCAGCGATCATTGACACATTACAATCACAAACTCAAATGATATAAAATATTGTGTCTGTGGATACAAGATTTTAAGATAGATAGATAGATACTGTAGATAGATAGAGATAGATAGATAGATAGATATAGATAGATAGATAGATAGATACTGTAGATAGATAGAGATAGATAGATAGATAGATAGAGATAGATAGATAGATAGATACATAGATAGATAGATAGATAGAGATAGATAGATAGATAGATAGATAGATAGATAGATAGATAGATAGATACAGATAGATAGATAGATAGATAGATAGATAGATAGATAGATACAGATAGATAGATAGATGTCCACGCTTTCAACCTCTGTCCACAATCACATTATTCTCAAAGAGTAGTTGTCAGCTGTAAGACCAGTTTATTATTTTCATTTCATTTATTATTGCCGTTTGTGGTTGCCAGTAAAGGGTCTTCTGCTCTGACTGCTGAATTGGGATCATTTTAATTGGTTCAAGTAGCCTGCTAACTTCAGTGATTAGTGTATTATCATTGTTATTATAAATAACAACAACAATAATAATAATAATAATAATTATTGTTGTTGTTGTTGTTGTTGTTGTTGTTGTTGTTATTGTTATTATTATTATTATTATCTTGTTTTTACTCATCATTTCAAATTGGCAGACTGTTTCCAGGATCCAAACGCTTCAGCTTTGATTTCAATCCCTTTTTCCTTTTCTGTTTAGTAATTAAATATCCACTGTCTGATGCCTATAATACTGGATGCTTGGCTTGCCCTGAGAGCCAAAAGAGTTACACTGACCCCTAGTGGTCATTTTATATAACACAGGTGTCTGTCTCAGTTGCTACCATTGACTGTATATTCACTACATTCACTTGCTGCGTCAATATCATAATGCCAAAGAGCCAACAAAGTGGTACTAGGAAATCAAAATGTTCTGAGTTGCCGAGATGTGATGTTTATAGGGAAGATGGACGGAAGCAGTTGACCAAGGGTGGTAAAAGTATTTTGAGTTATTTTGTAACTAACGTTTCTATTTTCACTCATAAACGTTTAGGTGTCGTGCATTTTGTTAATAATTAGCAATAAATTAATGCAATCAATCAATCAATCAATCAATCAATCAATCAATCAATCCATCAATTAGCATACATGCTTGATGCAATTTTTTCCTCTAAGTCGCTCTATGATTTCTTTCAAACAGACACACAACTTTTTTAAGCTTTTGACCATTTTCTTGTTATTCTTGATAAAAAGCCAAACAAATTAGGCTATTTATGAGAGGAGCATCGTTACAGCACAAAGAAGCCACTCAATTCAGATGTCACTGTTGTCAGTTTGAAAATCCTCAAATCAACTGGAGCTGTTTTGACGTCAAGACAGGGGACGCCATCTTTTGTGAACCTGCATGGTGCATTATACTGCATGACTTGAAAAGCCTTGGTTTAGGCTACATCCAAGATATGGTCCATGAGAACCCCATTCACTGGAAATGTTCTAGGTTATTTTATTTTCTGAAACTTGTCCACTCTGTTGAAAATCTGAGTTTAAGCTGCTGCTTAAAGGAATCCATAGATTAAGATAGGCAACCTGCCTTTTAAGCTATTTAGGCCTTGATAGCCTACTAAACTTCCCGAAAGTGGCAACTGAGCAAGTTCGTTTCAGAAGAGTTAGCCTATCAGATGGGCCTGTTTCCACGACAACAAGCTCTTTAAATATTTAAAATGTATTTTAATAACTCCTTCCGGAGTTCGCACAACATGAAGAGACTCGAGCACACTGGTATCCTTTGTTATGTGGAAATCCCAACGTTTGTGTAGTGTCAACAGACCTTCTTCAGGGGCCAAGGCATAGGCTATGTAAAAATAACATCTCCCATTATCAAGATCAGAAAATATATTCTGCAATAAATAATCATCGTTATTTCTTTAGGACTAAACTAATCTATAAGTCCAACTGCAATTTACTTCTTCTTTCTTTCTTTCTTTCTTTCTTTCTTTCCTTCTTTCTTAATTAATAAATCTGTAAAATAAATAGGGTTAACTAAGTAACTAACGAACGAACGAACTAAATAAACAAACAAACATACAAACAAACAAACAAATACACAAATAAATAAACAAATAAATAAATAAATAGCTAAAAAAACGAATTTAAATGAAACAATACAGAGTAGCCTTTAAATCCCTGTAAGGAGGATCAGAATGTTATGATGTTTTATACTTAAATGGTTCTCTCTCGTCCTTTTCTGATATGAACAGTTATGAATTCGATTCCAGTGTTGATCGTCATCAACGAAAGCATAAAAACGCAGTCTCTGGTCCCAGTCGGTTCAGGCCCACAAGGGGTCGTCGTGGTATGTTGGGGTGAAATCGACAGGTCGGTTCTCAAAGCATCCATCACATGCGCGACAGAAGTGGGCTCTATCCCATTCAGAGAACATCCACAGAACAATTCAAATTGTTTGATGTAGTGCCAATAAATTCAGATACTTCGTGCAGATGCTTCCTCACAATGGTCGAATATAATTTCTGAATTAATCATAATAATATATAGAAATAATAATATATCGAAAAAATAGCCTATATCAGACTATATGTGTAGGTGATGTCTTGCTTAATCAAAACACGAATAAGTGGAGGAATAAAAGTTTTATAAGTTTTCTTTAGGATAATAAACTATCATTGTATGCTGTTTAGCTGTGGCTTGTTATTCATATTGTTATTATAGGCTATTATTGTTATTATGTTGTTGTTTGTGATGTTATTATTATTATTATTATTACTACGGTACTATTATTATTACCTGTAGTATTTAAAATTATTGTTGTTCTTGTATTTCGTTATAATAATCAGATGATTTCTGTTTTGTCCATTTCAGATGATCTGGCTTAGTATGATCAGTTCTCTTGTCTCTCTTTGCTTCATCCATCATTCCACAAGGACAAGAGTCAACAGTCAGCTTAACATAATGCGATCAATCAATATTGACCCATGAATTCGTTTGACCAGCTTGGCTTGTTTTCATGGTACACATTTTTGAATTGCTCTTTCTTGTACGAAAACAGTTTGTCGCCTTATAGTTTCGTCCAAATTCAGTCTTTGTTTTATTCTCTTTCTTACAATTAGCTGTTCCTATGTTGCATGAAAAAACCCTCCTCCCTGCATTTTTCAACTCAAGAGCAACTGGATTACTCTTTAGGCTACATAGGCATGTTAGGACAGCAGCAAACTAACTCACTGATCACAAAGAAATGAATGTTGTGCACCCACCAACAATCAACCTTATACACAGGAAATGTGACATTTTATGCAATACAATGAACCCTATCTGAAGCTTGGTAAGGCTGATCTACAGTAATAACTCCAATAAAATATTACCAAAGCACAAATGACACAGCTGATCATGTCATCTTGTCCTGAACAGCTCCACTATTTGAACCCTTAACTGAATAGACTAAGCCAGGGGTGAGTTTTTGAAATATCAGAGCAAAACTAATAAGAGTCCTCAACTCAAATATAACTATATTAATCCTAAGGATTTTTAGAATATGTGCAAATGTCACAGCAAAACAAAACAAAAGTCCATATAGGCCTGCATGAATATTTTAGTAGTGGAGATGGAAAACAAAATGCAATAAGGTCACTGATGAGTAATGAAAGAAATGTCCTGTACTGGTATAGTGATATCAGGAGATAATGCCACAAATGACAACAACAACAACAACAACAACAACAATAAACAATAAACAGTACCACTGTTGAGCCCCTATATGAATATTATAGGGATTTTTCGTTCGGTGTGATTGGTTGCTTGCCACATTTGGGGCCCTTCCGTCATACAATGTTCAATAAATCCTTAGGGACTATAATTGTGAATCACGTGGACATGACCGAGAGTGTGTGGGGGGTTTGTTGCTGAGGATGAGAAATGGTCATTTGTATTGAGAGCAACAGAGCTGACCACTGGCTGGAGACGGAGAGAGAGAGAGAGAGAGGGGAAAAGATACGTCTCCCAACGCTTTGGGTCAAGACACAACGGTCTGACTGGGGATAAACTCCAGAAATGGCAGAAGGTACGTTTGACTTGAAGCTCTCTGTTTTTTAGGGGCTATCTCTGGAAGAGTGGAGGTGGTTTCTGGAGAAGGGGGCTGGGTTTCCTTGCATTGTCTTTGGGATTTTCGGAGGGATTCTTCAACCAAATTGTGCCCGGCAGGGTGACCCCCCCCCCCTCCCCTCATTGTTTAGGGGGAATAGTTGCCAGCCCCCTTTTGTTTACCTCCCTCTCCCGCTTTCCCTCTCGCTGCGCAGTTTCTTCTTTTCACAGCATTTTGCATGGAAGTGGCAATCTACGAGGATTACCCAGTTTGAGGGCTAAAAGGAGGATAGGCCTACTGTAGTTTGGGTGCTTATTTGGACTCAAGGCAGAACCGAAGACATGGGCTCTGTTTCCAACCAGGAATTTCCAGGTCGAGTAACAAAACGAATTATGCAATTTTCTTTGGGAATTAAAAAAAAAAAGTTAGGGAAGTTGTTTGGGGGGGGAGCTTTTGTAATGTAGGCTAATAGGTTCGAATGTATCATTTTCACGCATTGTTTACGCATGGAGCATTCAATCAATATCCTATCAATAAATTAACGCACTTAGAATCGTTGATTTCTTATAGTCTCAAAACTACTTTAATTTGTATGCGGATGGAATGTTTGACATAGGCTATTTATTAAAGATTGTAGGCCTTAAATGCAGACGCTGTTTTTTTCTTTTCTGAAATTTTGTCACAAATGTCGACGAGATAATTTTACTGCATCGAATTTGCATTGCGGTCACATCAAGTGATAAATGAAACGGAAAAAAGCGCTTGTTCTCCAAACCAGATCGACTTTAAACGTTAAACAAGCTATGTCGCGTCTTTCGGGTTGTGCGCACTTTGTAGGCCTGAAGAGCCATGATGCGCGCCTTTCCCTCGACGTGGGAGTTTTATTATAGGCTTCGATCTTTAATTGAATATGTTTGAAATTGCAGGAGTGTGCAAGACGGAGGAGGACTCGGGGCCGAGCGCCGAGGAGGACTGTGCGCAGCCTGTGCACGGGCTCGGCGTGTGCAAGTGGTTCAACGTCCGCATGGGCTTCGGCTTCCTGTCCATGACCAGCCGGGAGGGAGTCACGCTGGAGGAGCCGGTGGATGTGTTCGTCCATCAGGTAGGGACGGGTGGATTATAGGCTATCTGGTGGGGAGAAACTGTGCAGCAAAACTTCACTTGTCTCGGGTCAGTTAAATTATCCCACTTTGGCCTAATTATTATGATGGAAAAAAGGGCAACAATTTGAGAGCAAAGTGAAATCTTCTCATCCAGTCGCCGGATTTTTCACTTGTTTGAGGAAAACAAAGATTTAAGGAGTTGGTTGGATGGTTTTTGCAGTAGCCTATAGTGGGTGTTGCTCCTCTGGGGAACACGTGTTGCAGGCAGAGGAGACCAGCAGCTTCCCTCGTGGTCATCTAGATTCTAGAGCAGTGATCCTTCTTCTCAACCTTTGTCCATATCAAGCACCCATCATTTGATTATCCAAATCTGAGATTTTTTTTTACATCTGGTTTCCTGAATCCATGACTAATACTATCTGTATTGTAGGCAGTCAATTTATTAAAATAGCCATTCTTCTATATTTTGTAATGGTGTTAACTTCTTGGAAATCAAATAATGGTTTAAAAAAAGTTTAACAATGCATCATCAATTTGCTGGGGACCCCCTGGAACTCCTCCAAGCACCCCTGGTGGTCCGCACTGCAGACCCCATGTTGAGAATGACTGCTCTAGAGCAGTTCCCCAGCTAAAAGGGCCATTTATTTCCACTATAGTTCCATAAGTAGCACAAGGGGTTAGGGTTAGATCTTATAGCAGCATCAAAGTAATGTATGGTGTTTGAAGGAAGTCTTTTTAAGGGAAAACCACATTCAATTCATTATCTTCTCAAACTAACATTTTATTGGCCTATGTTTGCTGTCTGTATGCACTATGATGACTGAAAGTTATAGTTTCTACTTCATCGCCTGATATGGAATATTTTAGGCTATGTATTAGTTTAACCCCATTTCCACTGACTCGATGTGGAGTTGTGGACCTGTTCATTGTATGCATGTTTCTCCAGATAGTCTGGTAGGCCTGATCTGTGTTGCCAGATAGCTACACAGCGAATGGTTTCCATACTGTTCAAAACCCACCAAAACGCACTAGCGCCTCCTCTGGTCGGCCCAGAGGGCGCCTGTTCGCGGTGGAAGGGAACTGGTGGGAATAGCGTGATCCTCCCAGGTGCTACGTCCTGCCGGAGAAGCTCCCCACTGTCACGTGAAAAGAGGCGGCTGGCAACTGCGCATGTGTTGGAGGAAGCATGGTGCTAGTCTACAGCAGTGGTTCTCAAATGGCAGGGGTCCGTGGCACTTTGCAAAGGGGTCCGCGAAAAGTTTTCAGAAAAAAAAATATATATTTTTAAGCTTCATAGTTCAACGAAAATATTTTATGCTTTAAATCTAAAATGGTTCATGGATTACATTCTAATCTAACAAACCTATCAATTTAAAAGTGAAGCACGTTACCGTGGAAACAATTAAGCTTAGCCCCAAAATCACAAATCAGAATGAGGGGGTCCCCGGTATATTTTCTATCTTGTAATGTAAGGGGTCCTTGGCTGAAAAACATTTGAGAACCTCTGGTCTGCGGCTCTCCCCAGATCGGCAGAGAGGTGGAGCAGCGACTGGGGGAGCAGGGGGGGAAATTAAGAAAAATCCAACACACAAACAAAAACGCCAAAATGCACACAAAACTGCAGGCCTATGGAAACAATGGAACCCAAAACAGCCCAATCGGCGGAAAACCGTCCTATCTGGCAACACTGGGCCTACTATCTTGTCTTGAAGTGAACCGAACCCTCCTTGCAGTCTTTAATTAAGGTGTTTACATTTCTTTCTCTGATACTGACCTGCAGATGTAGATGGAAAACTACCCGGTTCATCCAGGTTTGGCCAAAGCCTTCATTCACCTTTGCTAATGGGGGAGGGGGACATGCTCTTGTGTGACTGAGCCGCTGCGCTGCACTGCTGTCTGATAAGATAAAGACTTTGCATCTGAATGAGAGGAGTCCCCACTAGCTGCTCTTTCACCTCAGGTTCCTGTCATAAAGTGATTAAAGGCACTTTGCTGTGTGTGTGTGTGTGTGTGTGTGTGTGTGTGTGTTTAGTGTTTACTGGGTTTAACTTGCTTAAATGTCCTTCCCCTCACCATGCCACCACCCTTCCAAGACCCCCCGCTGTGGAGGCATTTGCCCCCCCCCAACTACATCCTTTTCAGAGATGTAGGTCTTTATATGCATCCCCAAAATGGTAGGTCTCTGTTTTAAGTTACATTTCCGTTAATCTGCTCTCATTTAAGGCTGGTGTTTATGATGATGCATAATAGTGTAGGAACATTATTTTAATTTTCTGTTGAGCGGTTGAGATTTGTATTCAATTATGTTTTGACACGGGAAGTCGGTTTGTGACGACTCGT
>NC_139640.1:7268618-7278618 GCF_964638095.1 Poromitra crassiceps
CTTGAAGTTTGACCACCAAAATGTAATCAGTTCATCCTTGAGGCCAAGTTAATGTTTGAGGCAAATTTGATTAAATTCCGTCAAGGCATTCCTGAGATATGGCGTTAACTAGTCTCGGTTTCCAGACGTTTGGTGAGCGGCGCCAACAGCGCCACCTAACCACCAAACGAAACGGATTAAGACTGAGAGCTGAGTCTAGGCGTTAACAAGCTTGAAAATGGTGTTGGAGAGGTCACAGTGACCTTGACCTTTGACCACCAAAATCTAATCAGATCATCCTTGAGCCTAAGTGGATGTTTAAGGCAAATTTGATGAAATTCCGTCAAGGCGTTCCTCAGATATCGCGTTAACAAGCTTGAAAATGGCGTTCGAGAGGTCACAGTGACCTTGACCTTTGACCTTTGACCACCAAAATCTAGTCAGATCATCCTTGAGCCTAAGTGGATGTTTGAGGCAAATTTGATGAAATTCCGTCAAGGCGTTCCTCAGATATCGCGTTGACGAACATCGTACGTACGGACGGACGGACGGACGTACGGACGGACAACCCGGATCCATAATGCCTCCAGCCTGGCTATCGCCGGCGGAGGCATAAAAAAAGTACCATAACCTGCAACAAGCAGCAATTTAGTACTGCTTCCAAACGCAACTATGTTCCTTTTCCAGTTAATTAGAGCGTCGATACAATAAACACTTTCATCACAATGCAGCTTGTGAAGAAAATATGCAAAATCAAGTTCAAAGTCCCTTTAAAGAAATAAAAAAGACAAGTGTGTGTGTGTGTGTGTGTGTGCGTGCGTGCGTGTGTGTGTGTGTGTGTGTGTGTGCGTGCGTGCGTGCGTGCGTGCGTGTGTGTGTGAGAGAGAGAGAGAGAGAGAGAGAGAGAGAGAGAGAGAGAGAGAGAGATGGTGCACACTCAGTAACCATGCAACCATGTACTGTATGTGTCATCTTTTGTTATTCATGGGAGAGGTGGAGAGGTGGAGGATGACATCTTTGCTGTTCATCTGGGACAGCAGCTAGTTAACTGAGTTGCAAATGGGTCCAGCAGCTTTTTGGCTTGTGAAAAATACCTGTTTAAGTTGCAAAATGTTCATCTTCCAAAAATACACGTGGTGCAAATACACAGTTTAGCCTCTACGACAGTTATGTTTGGAGTAATGCTATTGTGAGATGCTTTCGAGGAAAACATCCAACAGGTGCATTTGTTCAAACAAACAAACACACACACACACACGCACGCACGCACGCACGCACGCACGCACGCACACACACACACACACACACACACACACACACACACACACACACACACACACACACACACACACACACACACACACACACCTGTTTTATGATTTTATCCAAAGCGTCCTGTCACCACAAACAAATGACAGGCTGCCTTATGACTAGAACATCTCAACCAGTTGTCCTGTCAAATTAGGCCATGTTCAGACTAGGAGGCCAAATCTGATTTGTGAACTTTAGTGACCTATTAATGACTTTATCCAGATTGGTTTTATGAGTCTGGACGCTCCAAGTCTGATTTGTGTCACTTGTCCCAAACCACATATGGAGGTAGTTTCCTATCTGCTTTCGACTGATGTGACTTGAGTGCGGACGCGCAGATCCACCAAATCTGATTTGAACGTCACTCGCAACTCGTCATCAAATGCTTCTGCGCAGGAAAACCACGTCACCAACATACGTATTTACTGATGCTCCAAATCGTTACCATAGCAACCCATGCAGATAGGCTGTTTAGGTCTGGATACACAGATCCGACTTGAGAATCAGATTTGTGGCAGTGGTGGGGACACACTCCCAAATCAGATTTGGGAAACCAATCAAGATAATGATGATTAATGACTTTAGCAGCAAATCGGATTCGCCTGTAATGTGAACATGGCCTGTGTCTGATCAAGACAGGAAACATTACCTGCTCACTCATTTTAAGTGGCTCTGGGTAAGAGCTTAATGGTATCCATCCACTGTAATGTAAATGTCTCTCCTTTGTCATAGATTGTCTGTGACGGTGTCATACAGGGGACAACCGACTGTGACGGTCAATAAGCAATCACACACACACACACACACACACACACACACACACACACACGCACGCACACACACACGCACACACACACACACACGCACACACACACACACACACATACCTGTGTCTTTTCGTAACGTGGTAGAGGCCATTCTCTTGTAGGCAGAAAGGCAGCTTTGTCCACTCTGTAATGACACCATATCTGTTCAAAATGAATTGCCCTTATTCAATACAACAGAAAAGTGAAATCAGCGTCATCATGGATTTGTCAATAAGCGTTCTCATCTGTGTGTTGACACAAGACCTCTGTGTGGACGGCAGGCACAGTCTGTTTACTGATGGTATTAGCCTGGGTCTCTGAGTTAACACAGTCTAGTCTGTTTACTGATGGTATTAGCCTGGGTCTCTGAGTTACAACACTGCCCATTCACAATAAGCCATGCTGGCATGTCCCTTTGAAGTGAGAGCTGTGTCATCTGTGCTCTCCTCCTCTTACAATTCTCTAATTGTTCTGACGAAACTGATCTGATAATGGTTTGGATGACTCACCAAGCAAGAAATTAGGAGGTGGGATTTGGAGCGGCATTTTGAACTGAAATATCTGCAACTGACTGGAATCCAGGACATACATCATTTGAGTCTTGGTTATAGCGGAATGTTTGAAGTTGGAGTTGAGGTAAGATAAAAACAGGTGTGAATGGGGTATGTACACCCCGTTTACACCTGGTTTTTAAATGCGACCTGTATCCAGATAAGTTATCTGGCTAAGAAAAAAAAACGCACGTTGTAAAGGCGTTGTGATCAGATCTGGCTGACCGCATGTTGGTAGTCTGGCTCGCATTTTGTGTTTGGATCTCTTACACCCCCCGTTTACACCTGGTTTTTAAATGCGACCTGTATCCAGATCACTTATCTGGACACAGGTCACATTTAAAAACCTGCGTGTAAACAGGGTGCGAGATCAAGTATTCTGTGACTTAGATTGGTTCAAATTAGATTTAAGAAGAAAAAAAAAAGAGGATTTTAATATGAACCGGTAAAAACACACTTGCAGAATTCATTCACGGTAGTGCATAATTTAAGATCTAAGTATGCATATGAATTCACTCACAAAGTAAAAAAAAAATACATGCTTTTTTTTGCACTGTAACATTTTGGATCTTATATTTTACCTTGTAACACTGCATCTTTCTTTTGATCCATTTTATGCAAAGCACTTTGAATTGCGTATGTCTGTGTATGAAATGTGCTACACAAATCAATGCCCCTTTCCTTGACATTTTGGCTACGCTTACCCCTTAATGAGGACACTCCTATAATGTCCATGCAGGTGAATTCTCTTTAGTAACATGATATCATAAAGTGTCTCTGATTGCAGCGGGTTTGTCAGTGAACACAATTAAGTTGTGTTTGTTCCTCCGGTCGGCCCCCTCGGGGAACGCCGCCACGGCTTGTTTTTTCCCCTCTCCCTTGGATCCCAACACAGCCCCCTGTGGGAATCTCCACCCTGGAAACTGGAGGGAGGACAACAGTGGCCATTTTAGCATCCAGCTCCAAAATGCCCTTTTTAAACCTGGAAGAAGAGTGTTTAGCTCGGTCAAAATTAAGGATATCACGTCTCATTTACGGGTGCATCCAGAAGTGCAGGTCAGGTGCTAATCCTCATGCTGTAACGCACACCCTGTTTTTGTCCTTTTAGTGAGCTCAGAAGAATGCACTCTGGCATTATGGGTCTGAGCGAATCACGTGCAAGAGTTGAATAATATGATTAAAATGCGTACAAAAGGAATGTCATTTAGAATATTCATACATTTCAATATTCATACGAGCTGAATGAATTGAATTCTTGAGTCTAAATCAGAGTTGGAGATTCTGTATTTGGAGGGAAATATTTACTGTATGCTACCAGTCATCTCCATCAGACGACTAATTTTGTTTGATTGAAAAAGGTAACGCTGCCCCATCAATCTTTTGAAATGTTTGAATTCTGTCCTCATATACCTGTAGTAAAAATGTACATTTTGATAGATATATTTTTAAATACATTTGTAATCAGATTCAATGAGATATACATTTGGACCAGATTATATTTAGTTGGCATTTGTACGTGAATTAGGAATTGATACATCATTCATAACAGAACTGTCACAAACGGGGGTTATTCTGTGATAACTTTGCTTATATGCAGGAGAAATGACATAATGGCATCACAACCTTCCCCTGGTGGCTACAATGGCCTCTATTGTTGTTCATAGCTGCATCAACCTGTGCAAATTTCAAACCTCTATCTATAGCTTTCACTGTATATTTACTTATATCTATATCTATATATATATTATATCTATCAATAATATTTCCATTAAAGTCCACTCACCTGTGGTGCGCTCCCAGGACACTGCAGGGTTTCTGTCAGCTGTGGATGAAGTGAAGGATCTCCCTCCCTCTCTCCCTCTCTCTCTCTCTCTCCCTCTCTCTCTCTCTCTCTCTCCCTCTCTCTCTCCCTCTCTCTCTCTCTTGCTCTCTGCCACCTCCCCCCTTCTCTTCCTGCTGACAACTCTCTCTGCAGCGGCAACCTAATAAGTGGAAACTCACCTGCACAACTTCCTTAGTGTGAGAGGAGGAGGAGGAGGAGGGCGTGCTGTTGCTCGGTAGGTCTTCAGGGCATGCAAAATAGAATCAAAATAAACAAAATACAAAAATAATTTGTGTGCTAAACTCTATCACAAGCAAGCAGTTCTTTAAATACTAGATTTTCATCGCAAAATGCGGATTCATTTTGACGAAGACATCTTTTAATCCAATAACCCAGTGCTGGCTGCCTGTTAATATCTATATGGGTCTACATCATACAGTATGTTCACCAGTGTTGGGCAAGTTACTTTCAAAATGTAATATACTACATATTACTAGTTACTTTCATTTGAAAGTAATAAGTTACTTTACAATATTACTTTCTGTGTAGAGTAACTCGTTACTTGTTATTACACTACTTTTGCATTACTTTTACCAAAACAACAGCAGCAGCAGAATGACATCGCCGCCCCGGAACCATCCCGAAAAATAATTTCAACCGCCTTGAAGTCAATGTAAACAATCCAAAATTCTAAATGTTATTATTTTCCTTTCTTATTGTCATCTATAGTGGTTATTTGCATAAAAACACAGTTTGATTAGGAGATGATTGTATCTGTTTTAAATATGTGCTTTGATTTAATAAAATGTAACTCAGTTTGTAACTTGTGTTACTTGACTAAGTAACTGGTATAATATTACTGAAATCCTATAAGTAATAAGTTATATTACTGAGTTACTGCTAAAAGTAATATATTACATGTAATATGTTACTTTTGTAATGAGTTACCCCCAACACTGGCAATTTGTAACAAATTATCAAAAAGAAGAAATTACATATTGTGATCAATTGCCCTGCACGTCTACTGTATATTTTGGAATATACCATCTGCATTCCGATTCAAAGTCAAACAAGATATTACATCACAATACATTACATTTGAGTGTTGGGTTACTTTGGGGAGGTTTGACCAAAACTGCACACCCAGCAATTACAGATTTAGGAACAGAACTCATAGGATAAAAAGCCTTTGCGGGCATATAAGAGTATGAGGGTGGAATTCCCTGCCTTGTGAGGTGATTGTATAGGAAACCTCTTGGTTTCTGTTCAACACAATGTGAAATCAAACCCCCTCTCTCTGCCAGCCATAAAGCCCCCACCGACTACAATTACCTCTTTGTGGCCTAAAGAACGTAGGATTCTTGGACGGAACACAAAAGGCGCCTGCAGAACTCAGGTGACAGAAGTCCTTCCTTGTTCATGGCTGCTGCATGTTCTTACGGGAAGAAACTCAAGAAAGTGTGTCTGATCTCTATGATTTACAGTATATGAAACAACATTGTTTGGTGGTATTTATTCACACTGTGCTTGCAAACCACATGCTTTTTTGTTGCTGTAATCAAAGTAAGGAAGCAAAATTATTCAATATTGGAACACGTTTTCTTAAAGAGCATGGTGCAGGTTGGAGATCACATTGCATTCATATGTGGAAGGGGTATATAGCAATGGGATTTGGAGGGATTTTTTTTTTCAATCACACATAGCTGCGTTTAGACTAGTTTTTGTAACCAGCAGGGGGCACTGGTCCATTTTATGGAACTAACACTTGTGATGTCACAGGGATGCAAACTAGTCACTTTTAGGTGACAGTCACATTTTTCAGCCAAAATATGAGGATTTGTGAGTGGTTTTATGTCTGTAACAAGCATCACAGGCTGTGTTCACAGTGTAAAGTGGGCTCTAAGCGTCATGCCCATTGTAACTCAGGGGGCAATTGAATTGTTCATTTAATTGAAACTGTCTCACATTCCAAACTGTTTGAGTGCTTCACAAGTGTGTGTTGATGTCATTTGTCTTTTAAATAATTCAACAGAAATTCATCAATTCCTTGAACGTGCACACCTGGATTGGTTTGAGTGACAGGGAAGAGGAGGGAATCTGGAAATGGGTGGATGGTTCACTTCTGAACAGCACAGCGTAAGACATCCATTCTTCAGTCCCAATTACCAGCAGTGGTGGAAATGAGGGAAACGCCTGGAGGGAACGGAGTTCCCAGAGTAAACCTTGAGGGGAAACGATGAGAACGAGAGGGGGAACAGCACTCCTCCCAGATTCCCCTTAGAAAATGATTGCAATGCAGTGGAGAGCAGAGCAGTGGAGAGCAGAGCAGAGCAGTGGAGAGCAGAGCAGTGGAGATCAGAGCAGAGCAGTGGAGAGCAGAGCAGTAGAGAGCAGAGCAGAGCAGTGGAGAGCAGAGCAGAGCAGTAGAGAGCAGAGCAGAGCAGTGGAGAGCAGAGCAGTGGAGAGCAGAGCAGTGGAGAGCAGAGCAGAGCAGTGGAGAGCAGAGCAGAGCAGTGGAGAGCAGAGCAGGGGAGAGCAGAGCAGAGCAGAGCAGAGCAGTAGAGAGCAGAGCAGAGCAGTGGAGAGCAGAGCATAGCAGAGCAGTGGAGAGCAGAGCAGAGCAGAGCAGAGCAGGGGAGAGCAGAGCAGAGCAGTGGAGAGCAGAGCAGTGGAGAGCAGAGCAGTAGAGAGCAGAGCAGTGGAGAGCAGAGCAGTGGAGAGCAGAGCAGGGGAGAGCAGAGCAGTGGAGAACAGAGCAGTGGAGAGCAGAGCAGTGGAGAGCAGAGCAGTGGAGAACAGAGCAGTGGAGAGCAGAGCAGGGGAGAGCAGAGCAGTGGAGAGCAGAGCAGTGGAGAGCAGAGCAGTAGAGAGCAGAGCAGAGCAGTGGAGAGCAGAGCAGGGGAGAGCAGAGCAGTGGAGAGCAGAGCAGGGGAGAGCAGAGCAGTAGAGAGCAGAGCAGAGCAGTGGAGAGCAGAGCAGGGGAGAGCAGAGCAGAGCAGTAGAGAGCAGAGCAGGGGAGAGCAGAGCAGAGCAGTGGAGAGCAGAGCAGTGGAGAACAGAGCAGTGGAGAGCAGAGCAGTAGAGAGCAGAGCAGTGGAGAGCAGAGCAGTGGAGAGCAGAGCAGAGCAGTGGAGAGCAGAGCAGTGGAGAGCAGAGCAGTGGATAGCAGAGCAGAGCAGTGGAGAGCAGAGCAGGGGAGAGCAGAGCAGAGCAGTGGAGAGCAGAGCAGAGCAGGGGAGAGCAGAACAGTAGAGCAGTGGAGAGCAGAGCAGTGGGGAGCAGAGCAGAGGAGAGCAGAGCAGTGGAGAGCAGAGCAGAGCAGGGGAGAGCAGAGCAGTAGAGAGCAGAGCAGTGGAGATCAGAGCAGTGGAGAGCAGAGCAGAGCAGAGCAGAGCAGTAGAGAGCAGAGCAGAGCAGTGGAGAGCAGAGCAGAGCAGAGCAGAGCAGTGGAGAGCAGAGCAGTGGAGAGCAGAGCAGTGGAGAGCAGAGCAGAGCAATGGAGAGCAGAGCAGTGCAGTGGAGAGCAGAGCAGTGGAGAGCAGAGCAGTAGAGAGCAGAGCAGAGCAGAGCAGTAGAGAGCAGAGCAGAGCAGTAGAGAGCAAAGCAGAGCAGAAGAGAGCAGAGCAGTGGAGAGCAGAGCAGAGGAGAGCAGAGGAGAGCAGTGGAGAGCAGAGCAGTAGAGAGCAGAGCAGAGCAGAAGAGAGCAGAGCAGTGGAGAGCAGAGCAGAGGAGAGCAGAGGAGAGCAGTGGAGAGCAGAGCAGAGGAGAGCAGAGGAGAGCAGTGGAGAGCAGAGCAGTAGAGAGCAGAGCAGAGCAGTGGAGAGCAGAGCAGTGGAGAGCAGAGCAGAGCAGTGGAGAGCAGAGCAGTGGAGAGCAGAGCAGTAGAGAGCAGAGCAGAGCAGAGCAGAGCAGTAGAGAGCAGAGCAGAGCAGTAGAGAGCAGAGCAGAGCAGAAGAGAGCAGAGCAGTAGAGAGCAGAGCAGTAGAGAGCAGAGCAGAGGAGAGCAGAGCAGAGCAGTGGAGAGCAGAGCAGTGGAGAGCAGAGCAGTGGAGAGCAGAGCAGTGGAGAGCAGAGCAGTGGAGAGCAGAGCAGTAGAGAGCAGAGCAGTAGAGAGCAGAACAGTAGAGAGCAGAGCAGAGCAGAGCAGTAGAGAGCAGAGCAGAGCAGTGGAGAGCAGTGGAGAGCACAGCAGTAGAGAGCAGAGCAGTGGAGAGCAGAGCAGTGGAGAGCAGAGCAGTGGAGAGCAGAGCAGTGGAGAGGGGGCAGCATGAAAGGAGCAGAGAATAGTAGCAGAACATGTATTTGGAAGCTGAATAAGCAGCGTCAATATCAATGTGTCATCAAGTCTGTCATGAATAAAATCAAGGGGAAATAATCAATAGATCTCTGCAATCTTATTTAAGTAACTTTTGTAAGATAATTGTATGTACCGGTAGTTCTAATGGTAATAATGAGTAAAATCAATAAGAAAAAACAGACAGAAATAATACCCTATGCCTCCCTTCTGGACTGCGTCCGGGGGCCCCACCCTGCCTAAGGTAAACCCACAGTAAAACCTGGCCATTTCCACCACTGAACAGGTTGGCCTGAATATGTATTGTGCATCTTATGCTCCATCAAGTACAGTTGACTATACATCTTCTTTTTTCAACAGGCTCTGGGGAACAGACCAGCCCAGTGGATATTTCAATCAGTATGACTGTGCTTACATTAATCATTATCGAGGACTAAACAGCTGGGTGGATGACCACTGTGACACAGCGCGGTACTGGGTCTGTGAAAAAGTGATAGACTTCTAACATGATGTGTAATCAAATGAAAACAGATTGTGACTTCACACCTCACAAGATTGTCATTGTCATTCACACAGAGAACATGCTATATCAATAAAACTGCCAACTTATTCTGTATAGATTGAGAGATTCAATGTTTTTCAGGAACACGACTGTCTATGTCTTGTCTACTTCCTGTGCACCACCATATTGGATCCTGAAAAGGCTGATCAGTCTGCTCACAGCTTATTGGTCCTTTACACTCAAAAACTAATGAGCCAAAATGAGCGGACATGAGGATGTGATGAGTTCTGAATCAATGAGAGAAGAACTAGTCTTCATTTGATCAGGCCAAGGCAATCCCTTGTTCACTTGTGTCACTGGCCTTCAGCTTGTCTCTCTCTTCAGTCAGGTTGGTGTCACTGGCCTTCAGCTGGTCTCTCTCTTCAGTCAGGTTGGTGTCACTGGCCTTCAGCTGGTCTCTCTCTTCAGTCAGGTTGGTGTCACTGGCCTTCAGCTTGTCTCTCTCTTCAGTCAGGTTGGTGTCACTGGCCTTCACCTGGTCTCTCTCTTCAGTCAGGTTGGTGTCACTGGCCTTCACCTGGTCTCTCTCTTCAGTCAGGTTGGTGTCACTGGCCTTCAGCTGGTCTCTCTCTTCAGTCAGGTTGGTGTCACTGGCCTTCAGCTGGTCTCCCCCCACCACCATCAGCTCACATCTGAGTAGTAGGAGAACATGTATTTGGAAGCTGAATAAGCAGC
>NC_139640.1:7283618-7316118 GCF_964638095.1 Poromitra crassiceps
ACACCTGGATTGGTTTGAGTGACAGGGATGAGGAGGGAATCTGGAAATGGGTGGATGGTTCACTTCTGAACAGCACAGGGTAAGACATCCATTCTTCAGTCCCATTTACCAGCAGTGGTGGAAATGAGGGAAACGCCTGGAGGGAACGGAGTTCCCATCAGAGTAAACCTTGAGATGAAACGATGAGAACAGGCGGGGGAATGACACTCCTCCCAGATTCCCCTTAGAAAATGATTGCAATGCAGTGGAGAGCAGAGCAGAGCAGTGGAGAGCAGAGCAGAGCAGAGCAGTGGAGAGCAGAGCAGGGCAGTGGAGAGCAGAGCAGTGGAGAGCAGAGCAGTGGAGAGCAGAGCAGAGCAGTGGAGAGCAGAGCAGGGCAGTGGAGAGCAGAGCAGAGCAGTGGAGAGCAGAGCAGAGCAGTGGAGAGCAGAGCAGTGGAGAGCAGAGCAGAGGAGAGCAGAGCAGAGCAGTGGAGAGCAGAGCAGGGCAGTGGAGAGCAGAGCAGTGGAGAGCAGAGCAGTGGAGAGCAGAGCAGTGGAGAGCAGAGCAGTGGAGAGCAGAGCAGAGGAGAGCAGAGCAGAGCAGTGGAGAGCAGAGCAGAGGAGAGCAGAGCAGAGCAGAGCAGAGGAGAGCAGAGCAGAGCAGTGGAGAGCAGAGCAGAGCAGTGGAGAGCAGAGCAGAGCAGAGCAGTGGAGAGCAGAGCAGAGCAGTGGAGAGCAGAGCAGTGGAGAACAGAGCAGTGGAGAACAGAGCAGTGGAGAGCAGAGCAGTGGAGAGCAGAGCAGTGGAGAGCAGAGCAGTGGAGAGCAGAGCAGTGGAGAGGGGGCAGCATGAAAGGAGCAGAGAATAGTAGGAGAACATGTATTTGGAAGCTGAATAAGCAGCATCAATATCAATGTGTTATCAAGTCTGTCATGAATAAAATCAAGGGGAAATAATCAATAGTGTAGATCAGGGGTGTCGGACTCATATTAGGTAGAGGGCCGGATTTGTTCAACTGAGACCTCATGGGGGCCGGATATTTTTTTTTACTAAAATCAATTCGACTCATTTACCCATTTACTTCACAAAAGAAATACTGCTCTTTCCATTTCTCTTGAAACTGCCTGCATTCCGTGTCAACCTTTCTCTTTTTCGACAGAATCTTGTTGATTCCTTTGTTTTTTGGTAGGTAGCCGAATGCGCGATTCAATTCCAGCGTGGCATCATGGCGGCTTTGTTTACACCTGATGACCTACTGACATACTTCCTTGTAGTGCAGGTTAATTAACTTATGAATGAACTCTTAGCTTGCTTATTAGCCACACGTAGTTCATGATAATGGGGTGCGAATTTAATAATAATAATAATTCAATTAAAAAAAAAAAAAAAAAAAAAAAAAATTAATATTCCAAAACATCTCGCAGGCCGGATGAAACCTGCCCGTCGGCCGGATCCGGCCCGCGGGCCGTATCTCTGACATCCCTGGTGTAGATCTCTGCAATCTTATTTAAGTAACTTTTGTAAGAGATTTGTATATCGCTCTAATGTAATGATGAGTAAAATCAATAAGAAAGAAATGTCTATAGACATTCAGCTCTGCTGGGGGGTGGGGGGTGGGGGGGTTCTGGACAGCGGTTGGGGGCCCCACCCTGCCTAAGGTTCCCACAGTAAAAGCTGGCCATTTCCACCACTGAACAGGTTGGTCTGAAAATGCATTGTGCATCTTATGTTCCATCAAGTACAGTTGACAATACATCTTCTTTTTTCAACAGGTTCTGGAGAGCAGGCGAGCCCAGTGGATATTACAGTCAGTATAACTGTGCTCAGATTTATGATTATGCAAGACTAAACAGCTGGAGCGATGACAAGTGTGACAGAAAGCAGTACTGGATCTGTGAAAAAGTGATAGACTTCTAACATGATGTGTAATCAAATGAAAACAGATTGTGACTTCACACCTCACACCAAGATTGTCATTGTCATTCACACAGAGAACATGAAATGATGCTTTTAAGGGATCATGTGTTTTATTGTTTGTGAAGCACTTTGTCATCTATTTTTCATCATAGCTTCAGAACAAGAATGGATCAGTATTTGTTCAACAGTAGAAGTGTAGATTTACCAGCTCCTCTTTCTAGTATATTGTATAATTCTTTCTTTTTTTCCTTATGATAAAGTACACTGCGTACTCTGCTTTTAAGAGAGAACAAGAAGAGAAATGCTATATGAATAAAACTGCCAACTTATTCTGTATAGATTGAGAGATTAAACGTTTTTCAGGAACACAACTGTCTATGTCTTGTCTACTTCCTGTGCACCACCATATTGGATCCTGAAAAGGCTGATCAGTCTGCTCACAGCTTATTGGTCCTTTACACTCAAAAACTAATGAGCAATAATAAAAACCAAGGCTACAAAAAAGCTACACCCAATCAGAGAACTTTTATAACAATGCTTTAATACTGGAGGTGATACTGTTGATAGCCTTCCAGTAATATAACCAAACTGGATATCTTTTTTAAATCATTTGCCTAAATAATTTGTCATTTGTCAAATGTGTTTGTTTGGGTGAGGGGTGGCAGGGAGCTGGGAGTGGGTATATACACCTGTTTGTAAAATAATATATTATATTGTAATTGTCCCAATCATTTGCAAACTGAAAACAATAAAAAATATTGTTTAAAAAAATAAGGCACCATGATTGTTATGTATTGTTCTAGTCTAGCTCACCCAGATCAGATCATGACCTGTCAAAGCTCCTCCCACTGATTCTTAGATTGAATTTTGTAGCCTGATGATGTCAGACTGAATTGTCAGTGACACTCCTTCTCCCTCTTCTATGGAAGAGCCAGAACCAGAAGCAGACTAAAGTCAAGTCAGTGGAGTGGGCGGAGCCAAGGTCTGGGCCCATGCAGGCAACAGTTTTGTGGTACCTCTGGTTTATTTTATGTCACACGACACACACACACACACTCGCACGCACTCACACACACACACACACACACACACACACACACACACACACACACACACACACACACACACACACACACACACACAAACACAGTGTTTCCTGTTGAAACAGCTGATGAGCTGGGTGGGTCAGCCACAGCACCCAGCCAAGAAAAACAAACGTATAAAAAAGTCACACTTGTAGAAGTGCAGAGGAGCTGAGGGGAAACTGTTATATACCCGGTAGTATCTGCACAGAGACGCATGATACTGAATGGAGCAAGGAAACAAGTCTTCATTTGGACATAGATCACAAAACATGACTTTAGGCTACTTTGTAGTTTAGTCTGAAGAAAAGAGCAGCAAAGTGAAAACAGGAAAAATATATATATATTTTTTTTATTTTTTTATTTTTTCCAGGGGGACCAAATTTTTAGGGGGACAAAATGTTCCCATGTCCCCCTGCTTCCGGCGCCCGTGCGGCGGCATGTGTGTTTGCTGAGGTTTTCAGCGTCGCCAACAGCATACATAAATGTACCTATGAATGAATTAATCAATTACGGTAACTAAAACTAACAAATTAATAATTTGCATTTTCATGTTCTTGTCCTCTCTCAGTCCATATTGGATTATGCGACAGTAAGCATGATTACAGATAAAGAAAAAAACATCTGTACAATCTAGGGATGTTCGATATTGGCTTTTTTACCGATATCCGATATCCGATAATGTCCAACTCTTAATTTCCGATACCGATATCAACCGATATCAACCGATACTGATATAAGCGGGCTTTTTTTCCACCAAAATTTCACATAACAAGTTACATAATGTAGCTTAATGTAGCTGAAGAGTTTAATATATAATATGCATGTTGTGTTAAAGTTGTAAGTGTTAGAGAAGCGAGCTTGTGACCAGAAGGTCGTCGGTTCAATCCCCAGGACCGGCAGGATAAATCTGGGTGGGGAAAGTGAAAAGGCAGGGCTTGCCCCTCCCTCATTACCACCACTGAGATGCCCTTGAGCAAGGCCCTTAACCCCATCTGCTCCAGTGGAGCTGCTCAGTGGCCAACAGATCAGACTGTGGTTGTACTGGTCAGCTTCCAGGTATGAATGTGTGTGTGAATGTGAACAGGGCGCTCCTGAAAAAGAGAGCATTGCTCTCAGTGAGACTCCCCCTGTATTTAAAATATATATATATATATCGGCATGAAAACCGATACCGATATTTTCCGATATCGATTTTTTTATGCTAATATCGGCCGATAATATCGGTAGGCCGATAATATCGGACATCCCTAGTACAATCACTTACCTGTGGCAAAGAACTGCAGCACAATCCACACATTCTGGGGCACTGTAAGCGCCCGACTGCGACTCGAAATGTGAGAGAGCTCCTCTAATAAGTTGCGCGCCGATATCAATGGGGATCGTCTGGGTATGTGCAGGCCATATTCCATGAGAATTCGTTGGTCGGGAGGCAGCCCAGCGATCTCAATCTCGAACATAACTCGCTCTGGACCAGGTCAGCTGTTCAGCACAAGTTACCATGACAACGTACCCCGATAAAAAGTAAAGTCACAGATCCTTTTTTTTCCCATCAAAATTAAATAATGCAAAATGTCCTCCTAGACAACGACGAATTTGACTATGACCTAGCCAGCTATGCGGTTGTAATATAACTGTGTGTGTGTGTGTGTGTGTGTGTGTGTGTGTGTGTGTGTGTGTGTGTGTGTGTGTGTGATGAGGTTTAGTGTTGTCTGTCTGTCTCCCTGAATGCAGACACCAGACCTAGGGCCTAATACACAATATGCCTGCATGGTAGCTTACCGTGTAAAAAGGTTAAATATTCACACACAACAATTAACCATGCACATGTTGCTTGCTGGGTCATATTTCACTTGAATGCCCAGCTTGACTTCAAGACTTCTATGTTCAAGACCAAAGCGTCTTGCAATCAATAGGATAATCAACTGGGGGAAAATGTGCAGCAGTTCACACTTTCATTCTTAAATGTGAGATGTGCGTTCAAGTACGGTTGAATAAAATGTCTGTGGTAAGTAATCCTACTCCCAACTGTTATCGAGATAAGCATTAACTAAGGTAATATGGTTGTACATTAGATGAGATGAACCTACTCCGCAATCACGTGTGTTTGACTCTCTCAGTCTCAGAAATTCCTGAGCAATATTTTCCATCATTAATATATTATACACACAATGTAAATCAGTTTAAAAGTTCAATGTGCACAACAATCTCCGACACTGGGGACAACTGTCGGCAAAAAACTCATTTTGAAGGAAAGGAAGTCCTCCTCTTCACCTTCTTTTCAGGTGTGGCTGATGGACATGATCTCTGTTGTACAGATGGAGAGACTCAGGTCCCTGAGAACCAACTCACTTAAAAGGTTCTCTACTATCTGGGACCCGTTTTTGGCCTACTTTGACGAGGTCAAGAATGACAAGTTTAAGTTAAGTTAAGTTATCCTTTATTTATCCCCATGGGGAAATTCATCCTCTGCATTCCATGGGGAAATTCATCCTCTGCATTTGGGAGAACATGCAAACTCCACACAGAAAGGACCTGGGACGAACCGGGGTTCGAACCCCGGGACCTTCTTGCTGTGAGGCAACAGTACTAACCACTGAGCCACCGTGATCCCATCCTATACACGTCTCTTGTAAAAACCATGGACACTTTAACGTGTTTGTGTTTTTTCTTTTCATTTCCTGTGTCTGAGCCTGTTTGTCTTGTATATTGTTCTATATTGTTCTATAAAAATTTTAAAATAAAATATAAAAAAAGAAAGTTCAATGTGCACATTATTTCTTTCAAAAATGTGTCTCTACTTTGAGATCTATTTTTGAAAGAAAACATTCTAACCTAATGTTTGTTATTCAGGATCAGTAAAATATAGTCATCAACCAAGGAGTACGCTATCTATGAGTTGAGTTGGTATGTTATTAATCACTTTGTCAGTGCTGTGTTTCTTAAAATGGTGGATACGTTATTTTTGAGCAACACTCAAACTCACATTCTGTCTGCTACTGACACCCAAGATGCCCAACCAGCTCCTATAGGTAATTCATATTAGCACTCTCTCATGAGCTGACTACAATAGCAGATCAACTTCCACTATTTCACCACAAAGGAACTGAAATGGTACTGAAACTTCAGAGGCCTTTTTTGTATGATGTTTTTTTTTAAAGAGTAGTGTATAATGTATCACTGGGAATGAAGTGTCACTGCCCTCTTGTGGCTAATGTTTGTAATAATCGATACTCAACACCTAAGTTGATTTATAGTAATATGTCTGGGAATCCTGTATCATATTGTTAGTATACTATCCATAGTATTCCCATGATGTCACTGTTATGACCCAGTCTAGGGGTTTGGACCATAACAAACTAGACCCAGACAACCATGAAAAGTATCCACCTTATTTCTAGCTGCCATGATGCCTGATGGGTGCTTCTTCCGCTTCCGGTGTAATAGGCTGTTTTACAGTCTCTGGTTTTAACTTGACAAAAAAAACGTCTATGAGGATTTTACAGCAGAGCCATTCTGCTCTACAGCCGTGTCGTTCGGGTGCTGGGATAATGTAATGCATTGTGGGTAGTCGGCTACTGTGGCTAATGCTAGCGGCTAATAATAGTTACTTTATATGGCAGTAAAACGCCACTGAATTACCAAATTGATTTAACTTTTAACCATTTCGAGTAACACTGTTTCCATACGGACCCCCAGCGTTGTCACCTAACTGAAGTGTGTAAATAAGTAATATGGTGAGAGGAGTAGGCCTATACCATAGAGGCCATTTACACCTGGCGTTAACATGCGTTTTCTGCCATCAGTTTGCAATCAGATTGTATTTTATCACTTCAGCCTGATTCCATTTACACCTGGCGTTAACATGCATTTTCTGCAATCTGATTGCAATCTGATTGCAGAAATGGTTGTCCTCTCAATCCGCATACAGTTGCTGTATCCAGATTGAGAGGACACATTGCATTTACACTTGTGTTCAATGTGTACACAATGCATCCCTGACCACCTCCGGAGGTGGTTTGGCCGATCAGATTGCGATCCTTCTTCAATGCGTTTTGGGGGTGTTTACACCTGTACTTTCAAGTGATAAAACACAATCTGATTGCAATCTGATCACAGAAAACGCATGTTAACGCCAGGTGTAAATGGCCTCATTGCTGCTCTAACTGGTGTGTAAATAGGTATTGGGGAGAGGAGTCTATTGTAACTGCTCTAACTGAAGTGTGTATAGAGGTAATATGGGGAGAGGAGTCTATTGTAACTGCTCTAACTGAAGTGTGTATAGAGGTAATATGGTGAGAGGAGTATACCATAGCTGCTCTCTAACTGAAGTGTGTGTGTGTGTGTGTGTGTGTGTGTGTGTGTGTGTGTGTGTGTGTGTGTGTGTGTGTGTGTGTGTGTGTGTGTGTGTGTGTGTGTGTGTGTGTGTGTGTGTATAGAGAGAGAGAGAGAGAGAGAGAGAGAGAGAGAGAGAGAGAGATCTCAAAAAGTGGCTGGGGGTGTAGATTACAGTCTATACCCACTTCCCCAGGGACCACTACACCACTAAATATGGCACTACAATACACACAGCTCATTGGCTGTGTCACTTGATTCTAATCACCTGTTAATTGATCACAATCACCTGTTATTTCCCTACCAAGATGGCCACGTGGTGATGTAACAGAATACTATCAATATATCCACATTTGTATTCTTTATACTACAGTATACTACAGTAATTACTTTTGATTTGCATAGTACAGTGGGTCTGCACTTTTTCACCTCAAGGCCCCCTAAACTCACACAAGTTAGACCACGGACTCGATACGATTTTGTACCAGGGTCCCCCATCTGATAAGATTGTCACTTTTGTGACGACCCTCCCTCTCTCCTGGCCCAGAAGGTCTTTTAAGCCCAATAAGTGCACCGGGCCCAGGTGTACCCAATCAGCCTAATGGCCCAATCACCAGGCTCCTCCTGCAAGACAGGGCCAGGAGAGTGGGGAAATCCCCACATTTGGATGTTTTATTACAGAAAGTGTATGAAACCCATGACCAAAATAGTCGTACATTCTGTCATTGTGTTACTTATGGTTGGAACAGGGCCGGTTCCAGAACAAGATGACTAGGGATGCATCCTAGATAGGAAGGGGCCCGAAAAATTTGACATGTTATTTTACTAAAGAATAATGAATTTGACCATCATTTCAAGTAGAATGATACCAGCCAAGCAAGAATATTTCAAGTGTTTCAAGTGCTTTACTGAAATATTTGGACCATATAATGATAATACAATTATCTCAACCTTAAAAGGTTACATATAGGTGCCAAAAAGCCATACATTCACATCAAAGAACAAATAAAAACAACAATTATAATTCAAGTTTAAACAGTAAGTGTGCAGCTGCAGCATTTTTTTTTTTTTTTTACCACTCTTTTCAACTGAGCATGCAGACAATTAAAATAAGGGTGCAATGCGTGCTTTTGCACCCCTGTAAAACCGGGCCTGGGTTGGAATAGACTACTTGCACAACTCCACTACTTCCTGTAATGAGTAGGGCATAGTGGTTTCCTGTCCTACACTATTGGATGAACTGATTAATGTCAGGTGTGCCTGACTGCTGCAGTCACAACAACAGTGATCAGGCACACCTGACATTAATCAGTTCATCCAATAGTGTAGGACAGGAAACCAAGATGCCCTACTCATTTCAGGAAGTAGTGGAGTTGTGCAAGTAGTCTATTCTCGTGAAAACAAGTAATTCACCTTTTTACTGGGGACCCGCCGGAACCCCGTCAAGGAGCCCACTTTGAGAACCACTGGCTCTAACGACAAGAAAACAAATATCAAATATGGGTCCAAAAGTATAGTGCATAATAACAAAAAGGGAAACATATCTTAGTACAGTATGCTCTAGAATCGCCCTTCCTCCCACTGGGTTCTTACTGTTGACGGAAGCTCCTTCACGGTTTTACAGGGGTGCAAAAGCACGCATTGCACCCTTATTTTAATTGTCTGCATGCTCAGTTGAAAAGAGTGGTAAAAAAAAAAAAAAAATGCTGTAGCTGCACACTTATGCCTACCCCACACTACAGGATTTTCAAATCCTTGAAGATTATAAAAATCTTGAGAGCCCACACACTACAGGACAGAGAGAGCCGATTTTTTAACATTTCAATCTTGGGACACACACACAATCGCGTCTGTTCAAACGCAACCCCACACACTAGAAGATTATGCCGAAGATTCACCTTGGAAGCAGGGCTCGACGTTAACTTTTAAAATGCCTATTCAGTGTGCGCACCGGGTGTAGTAGTGTCATTTCGTTTTCTAAACAAATTTTATTTTTTGTTTTTATAATGCATTTGCACTGAAAGGATTTGTTTAACTAATATTTGCGCGGACAGCCGCGTCCATTCGGGGTGTAGGCCTACTGTGCACGGCCAGGCGAAAACCGTCTGTAGGTGCCTTGTGGAGGGGCGCGTCTGCTGATTAATTTTGACTCACTTTTCCGTGCGGACACTCGTCGATGCGGGAAGCTATGAGACCTAAGCGCTTGTAGGCTACATGCTTTGCAGTATAGCATTAGTTTTCCGTCCCGTTCAAAGACGCACGGGTATTTCACCTCGATGACAATTTCCTCGTTCTTTGTTTCTGTGCGGGGCTGCGGGTGGACGCGGACCAGTTTATTTTGCGAAAAACTAATGGAAACGCAGCTACTACTGGCTCTCTGCTCAAGATGCAATCGCCTGTCGGGTTGTAAATATCTAACATGTTAGATATGGCCGATTCACAATCGGGAAGAGGCAGTCTTCCCGATTGTGAATCTTTGAACCCCACACACTACAGGATCATTTGGGAAGATTATCTGCCCGACGCGCTTCAAATCGGGAGCACCCCCGAGAAAATCGGGAGGGGGGAATCTTGGCCATAATCTTGCAAATTATCCTGTAGTGTGGGGTAGGCATTACTGTTTAAACTTGAATTATAATTGTTGTTTTTCTTTGTTCTTTGATGTGAATTTATGGCTTTTTGGCACCTATATGTAACCTTTTAAGGTTGAGATAATTGTATTATCATTATAGGGTCCAAATATTTCAGTAAAGCACTTGAAACACTTGAAATATTCTTGCTTGGCTGGTATCATCCTACTTGAAATGATGGTAAAATGCATTATTTTTAGTAAAATAACGTCTTTTTTTCGGCCGGCCAGCCAAAGGCCGGCCACCCGGGTCAGCCTGTGCATGTGCAACCCTTCCTATCTAGGATGCATCCCTGTCATCTTGTCCTGGAACCGGCCCTGTCCTTCACACTCATGGCCAGACTCAGTAGTCCAAATTAAACACCCTGGATGCAACTGGACTGTAGCTGCTGCAGGACTAAGAAGATTAGACTAGATTTATTTACCTAGCAGTCGTCTGCAACACTGCCCAAACAGGCTCAGTACCAGTTTTGGGCAAGTTACTTTCTAAATGTAATATACTCATTTGAAAGTAATAAGGTACTTTACAAAATTACTGTCTGTGAAGAGTAACTTGTTACTTATTACACTACTTTTGCATTACTTTCACCAAAACAACAGCAGCAGCAGCAGAAAGACATCGCCGCCCCGGAACCATCCCGATAAATAATGTCAACCGCCTGGAAGTCAGTGTAAACAATCCAAAATTCTAAATGTTATTCTTTCCCTTTGTTATTGTCATCTATAGTGGTTATTTGCATAAAAAACACACAATTTGATTAGGAAATGATTGTATCTTTATTTAAATATGTGCTTTGATTTTAAAATGTTCAACTCAATTTGTAACTTGAGTTACTTGACAAAGTAACTGGTATAATATTACTCAAATCCTACAAGTACTGAGTTACTGCTAAAAGTAATATATTACATGTAATATGTTACTTTTGTAATGAGTTACCCCCAACACTGCTCAGTACATACAGTAGTAACAGCCAGGTCATGATGCTAGCTTAGCATTCACCTTTTGGACATTTGACCCATTGAACAGAATGAGCATAATTTCCTGATGACTTGACTGTGATTATATTATTTCCTCCCGACCATCAGTCAGGCCTCTTATGTGTTGCTTATACACGTGTATGAAGCCATAGTGTGGCAGCATACAAACTTACATAGTATACTTTATTTAGAAGGCTAACAGCTGAGCATTGGCAATCATTAGACCACATTCCTGACAACAACAAAGCATATTGATGCATTCTAATGTGGAGATTCAGTCAGGATACAACAATGTGATGTGAACGTGCTTCAGCATGATGGCGTGCATCCTGTGGTCTGCGTTTACATGGTCGTTCAAGGGGATCCTGTCTGTGCACGTGCAGGTTCCTTTGGGTCAGTGGATGCCCTATGCTAGCCTGGGTAAACCCAGCCTCCACGTGACCTGCTCTCAGACCTGCTCTCAGTCACTGAGAGCAGGTCTAGCCCTATGCTACCCCATCCTCCATGTTGTAATTTAGTTGATGCAGGTTGGTATATATTTTTATTTCCTAATATTTTTTCCCCGATTTTTTTATCCCATTTTTATCCCCCATTAGTGCTAATTTAATTTATTTATCCTGGTTGCTACTCCACCCTCTGCCGATCTGGGGAGAGCCGAAACTGGCTCCATGCTTCCTCCGAGACATGGGCAGTTAGCCAGCCGCTTCTTTTCACCTGACAGGGGAAGCTTCACCGGTAGGAAATAGCACGTGGGAGGTTCACGCTATTCCAACCAGTTCCCCTCCCTCCGAACAGGCGCCCCTAACGACCAGAGGAGGCACCACATATCATGATGCAGGTTGGTATTGATGGTAAATGACTGTAGTAGCCTACGTATAATACTGACCAAGCTATGGTTTTTGCACTGCAGATATGCTCGTACAATGCATTCAATTTCTTACCACTGGAACAACACATTACAAAAGACACAAGCTGGCAGCAGAGACAACAAGCAGGTAAGAATCCACCGACCAAAATCAAATGAAAAATTAAATGAAATTAAAAAGATTGGTGCCTTTCAGTGCCACATGCCTTCATGTGCTTTTTTTTGGATCACGAAAGAACACCTTCCAATCAGGAGGAATCAGCGTGACATCACGACACCCGGATAAACCACCCGGAACCGCAGCAGTTAACTAGTATGAGTTGTGCCAACTGACGTCATACTTGAACTTGACTGACGACGTCATAACTGAGGTCATACTTGAACTTGACTGACGTCACAGGCCGATCAGGTTGTGCGAATATGGCCTTCTGCTTGAAATTTGGTCTGGAAACCTCACTTCAATCATGAGAGGCCAGTTGGTCGGATTTAACAAGCTTTATTTAGCAAACGGCATGCATGGCAACTACTTTGGCATATGACTCCATTGAAAGGTGGCGCTCCTCTTGAGGTGAGGGGAGGGCATCTGCATAGGCTAGGATAGAGAATCGTCGTTTAAAAGCATCGCGATCTGACCTTCCGTTTCCCAGAAAATGTCAACATTTCTCTGATTGGATCAAAATTGGCGTCAACCTCCCACTATCCAATCAGAGAAAAGGTCAGATCGCGATGCGTTGAAAGGACTGGCCTATGTATTTTTTCACCCCGAATCCAACGCCGCCAGATAGAGTAGGCCTACAGCGGGGGGTTGGGAGTTCCAAGTTACTGACCAAACACTCTATTTCGGTGATTTGCTGTCAGAATATAGAGCCATTTAACACTTATTTTAACACAATAATATCACTGAATGCAGCTTTAATGAGGGTTTCCAACTTCCAATACATTTGGTGATCCAGTGCCGGGGCCCTCGTTACTGTTTTGCTCACACCTGTGTTACTTCCTGCATTTTAGACACAAAATGGGTGAATTGGGTGGGAAGTGATAAAGGCCGATGGGTACAATGATAAATCACATTTGACAGTTGTCTTGTCCCACACTAGCTGTGCCACCGCAACACTAAAATCATATATCTGCAATGAATTTCATAAGATGATTGAATCTAAGAATAAAATAAAGTAATGCAAGTTAGTTTCCCTATTAACTACTTATTTTTATTATGCACTAGTAATTTGTAAAGTAATTCAATTACTTTTTGAGAGAAGGAACTTGCCCAACACTGTATTTCACACTGTCTCACACAGTAACTCTGTTCCGTCAGTGTGGGGGCATGGAGGGTGTACCGAGGGGGGCCTCACCGGGTCTTTGGCCCCCACTCCTCCATGGACCTGCAGCTGGGTCACCAGGTCAGAGTCATGCTGCCGTCTCTGGACACATCAGCACAGGGACCATCCGTTTCCCAGGCCACCTGCAGGGGGCGCCAGACCTCCACCTGGGGAGTGAAGCTGCAGACACCTGATCGTGGACTGCAAGATGGCAGCCCACAGGGGACAGAGCTACTTTGAATGGTAACTAATCTCATGTCCTTTGCTGTGTGAGCACAAGCAACAGGTAGCTCCCTTGTGCCTTGTGTCTCCCTTGTGTCATTTGACTTGGAGAGTGTTGGACTAGTAATCTACGAAACATAGACGGAAGTGGCCTTTTTAAGTCACTAAGTGGTGCTTTATTTAGGATTATTCAAATATTCTCTTAAGTAGACAATTGAAATGCTTATTTGACAAATACATTTGCATACTTTTTGAAAGCTGGTTTATTGGAGTAGAGAATAATTCAGCAACAAGCTGATTTACTGGATTTTTTTTTTTTTTTTTACTGTTTAGCCTACGTTCTTCAGGGTTAGCCTATTTGTCATCTTTGTATATATTAGGGTGGATTTACTAGAAGTTGCCATTTATGCATTCTTAATAACTGTGCAGGTTTATAAAATACATTATTTTTCTCATGTGCCAATATAGGGTACAGTAGTTGGCTATAAACAGTGTTGGGGGTAACTCATTACAAAAGTAACATATTACATGTAATATATTACTTTTAGCAGTAACTCAGTAATATAACTTATTACTTATAGGATTTCAGTAATATTATACCAGTTACTTTGTCAAGTAACTCAAGTTACAAATTGAGTTACATTTGATAAAATCAAAGCACATATTTAAAAAAGATCAAATTATTTCCTAATCAAACTGTGTTTTTTATGCAAATAGCCACTATAGATGACAATAACAAAGGAAAAGAATAACATTTAGAATTTTGGATTGTTTACACTGACTTCAAGGCGGTTGAAATTATGTTTCGGGATGGTTCCGGGGCGGCAATGTCATTCTGCTGCTGCTGTTGTTTTGGTCAAAGTAATGCAAAAGTAGTGTAATAAGTAACAAGTTACTCTACACAGAAAGTAATATTGTAAAGAAACTTATTACTTTCAAATGAAAGTAACTAGTAATATGTAGTATATTACATTTTGAAAGTAATCTTTTGTTGATCTATGGTTTCCTAAGGCCAGGCTAATGTGTGTGACATTCTCTCTGTGTGAATGAAGGCATCACGCCTGCAGGCGTCTAACAGTCACATAATTCCAAGGATTCCGAACCCCAGACATACTTCAGCTCTGCAGTGGATGAGCTGAATATGCAAATCTCAGCCCAAGGCCAAGTTGGGGAGGCTCAACTTACCACACTTGAGATGTGAGGAGAAGCTAAGACTCCCATTTTGCCCAAAGTGCTAACAAATTTCACTCATTAAAAAATGGGTTTTTTAAATCTAGTTTTATCTTCACAAACCCATGTAGTGTGAGCACATAGCCTACAGTACAGTACAGTACAGTACAGTACAGTACAGTACAGTACAGCCCACGTGTACAGGGACTTTCTGTGTGTATTGTCCTTTCAGGCGGGAGTTTAGTAACCTGACTCCACCAGATGGGGCGGTATTGAGTTCACAAATAATTCACAATACCGCCAGTAGTAATGCACTGTACAATGTAGATTTGTGAAACAAATGTGAAATCAAATGTGATTTTAAGTTGACTCCAACCATGTTCCATCGTATTCAATTCTTCTTACTTATTGTGCTTCTGTCCTATCTATGCAGCAGGCGTGGCTATGGTGCCCTTCTGTACCATTCAACAAACTACTGATGGCCTGGGAATGACAAAAACCTATCTGGTAGAACTGCCCCATATGGATGTATGGAAAATTCAACAGACTGGAGGAGGATCGACTGAATGCAAAATGTCCGTTTTAGTCATGATCTGAAGTGCTTGACTGAATTGCAGTGACCCTGGGATAAATCTCATATCAAGGCAAATACTATAATAATGTGTGCAGACATAAATCAAAGTGTTATTCACAATAAAGTAAACAACAACAACGTTCTTCTCTCTTTGTGTGAGGCTCGGAGAGACAGTATTAGACTAGCAAATAATAATTACTTAAAGGGATACTCCACTTTTTGGGGAGTTTAGCTCATTTGCCACATCCCCCCCACACAACCAAGATACACCATGCCTTACCGGCACTGTCCGCACAGTTTACAGTGAGCTACAATCGTGAAGTTAGTAATTATCGCCATAGAATGGAGGCTAATGGTACAGCTGTTAAAAATCCGCCAAAACACACATCTCACGGCGCCAAAATACATGTTGTGCTTCGGGTACTCACCACACGATGAAATGTTAATCCAAAATGCACATAATCAGTCTTTTTGGAAGGAAAAGAGGTCGGCGGCCATGTTTGGAAAGTAGTGCCGGCTACCTCTTTTCCTTCCTAAAAGACCAATTATGTGCATTTTGGATTCATATTTCATCGTGTGGTGAGTACCCGAAGCACAGGTATTTTGGCGCCATGAAATGTGTGTTTTGGGGAGATTTTTAACAGCTGTACCATTAGCCTCCATTCTATGGCGATACTAACTAACTTCACGACTGTAACTCACTGTAAACTGAGCGGACAGTGCCGGTAAGGCATGGTGTATCTTGGTTATGTGGGGGGGGGGGGTGGCAAATGAGCTAAACTCCCGAAAAAGTGGAGTATCCCTTTAACATGTGGTGTTAGTCTACTCAAAAAGCAGAGACTGCACTTTCCAAGCAAAGAAGTCCTCGCTGAATTGCAAGCACAAGATGAAGATTTGAAAGAAAAAAAATGGAAATGTAAAATTTAAGCCTCAAGGACCTCTTGAGCAAAGTAAGCAAAGGGACTGTCTGTCTTGAGTGGCACTCAATCAGATCTCAGCTTGTTTTGCCTGAAGGGGGTTTCACTCCTCACCAAAGACCTACATCAATGCATCTCGAGCATTTCAGCACGTCTTCATATTCCACGTCTGCCAAAACAGACCATAATGTATCATTCTGCAAAGGTCACATCGTGACGGGATCCGTCTGCCTTGTCGCTGACAGCGTTTGACTCGACGCGAGGCGTGAAGGATTTCGACAACGTTTGCCAACTCTGGGAGACAAATCACTTCTCAAAGATAACGTCATCGTTTCGGGCGTGTTTGGGAAATATGGAAATGTCTCTGTTTATTGCAAAACAGTGGTTAACACGTAGGCAACGTTGAGCAACTCCTCGGTTACTATAACTAGGGATTGGAAAGAAAATGTATGCTGAAAGTTTGATAAGTAACAAATGAAGTATACAACAACAACAAACAAAGACACGTTAAGTTATTCTCAATACTACCTTATAGCCTACCAATCGGCAAGACAGCGTGCTATAACAACCATGTTTCAAGCATTTCATTTTCAAGCATGGGAAACTACAAGACACTTGCATCATCTCATGAGTGGGTAGTATGAGTGTTGCAATGTCTCTGATGTCAAAAGGATTGCATTACTTCAGGGGTTCCAAACCTTTTTTGGCTCGTGACCTTTCTTTGACGTCACAAAAACTCTAGGGACCTGAGACATTCAAATTCCGGTACACCATCGATAATTTCATCAGTGACATCGTCAGTGATGTCACATAGTCAAATATTGTTTTTTATCCTGTGTATGTATTGTTATCCCTTGTGCATTTTTATTTTATTATATTACTTTTATTCCCGTATTGCTTTTTATTCCCGTATTGTTTTTATTCCTGTAGTTACCTTGTAGTTTTTTGTTCTTTTTGTCCCGAGGACTGCGGGTGAAAACTAGCTTCAGCTAATCCCGGCACATTTACTGTTGACATGTAGGGATGATTCTATATGTGTAAACTGTTTTATTAATGTGCACTGTCCTGTCCAACTAATCAATAAAGTAAAGTAAAGTAAAACGGCCTTTGAGAAAATTAAGACTGTCCATTCAACGCTTGACTCCAGGATAGCCACTAAGATGGTTTAAGAAATCATGGTGGTCTGACCATGCAGTGAAGCTAGCAGCACAACACACACAAACACAAACACACACACACACACACACACACACACACACACACACACACACACACACACACACACACACACACACACAGGACTGACCTTTTCCCTTCGATACCTGGAACACACACAAACAAAGTTGCTGATTTGTTCAAGCTTGCAATATGAGTTTTAGCGTAGAAAACTCCAGTGTTTTGAAACCCTTGGGCTATCCCTGACTTTTGAGAAAAAGGGTGCGTAGTGCGTTTTGACCTCTTTTCCAGAATAGAGCGGGGAGGGAATTTAGGCAATATTGTACAGTAAGAGCATCACATTATGCCGTTGATTTAAGTTTATTTTTGAATTAAATAGGGGTAGGACCAGATAAGCAGAGGCTTCATTCCTACTCCTTTTCGAACAAATACTGTTATTTTTATTGCAATTATGATTACCGTAATATTGTACATTATGTTTTTTCCTTTTTTTTGTTTTAAAATGTTTTTAATGTATTGTGTATTATTATTATACTTATTATTTTTTACATTGTCTTTTATGTTAATGTTCGAAATAAACATTCATTCATTCATTCATTCATTCACTAGATAAAAGACTATTATGTCATTCTGTTCTTGATAAACCTGGAAGAATAAGTAGATGAGTCCGTGAAGGTTATGTTACGCTGATGCACTAAACACAAAAGTGGTGCTACTGAAAAGCTGTAATCAATCAATGCTATATTTATATAGCATATCTATGTCTAACTGAAGAGCTGTATACCGGTGTAATGATCTATGTCTAATTCATACACAGAATATGAAACTTGAGGCAAACTTTTTATTTCTATTCTCATGATTCACCACATACATGTGCAGTACATACTGTGCATGTTCACCTGCATTTACATCACGAGAACTAACTTCCTTTTTTCCTCATCTTGGGCCACTACTGAGGCACTTGGGAATCTACTGGGCAGACAGTCCAGTAAAACAGACAGATTTGGAAAAGTCTGTTGTATTGATCCAATCTTCAATCACACAGTAACCTGTGTAGTTATTGCTAGCTCCATGACAACTGATTGCATTTAGGAGGATGGCAGAAGAATTCATATAAATTCCTATCTGGTTCTGTTTCTCTTCTCAGGTTCCTGGTTAGTTTGACATTTAAATACTGTTGGTAGAGGATTGTTTTGGTTAGGATCCCCTAGCCTAGTGGGTTTATATTAACTGAATGAATGCATTGGTTAGGAAATGAAGAATCAAACATTGCTCCTGAAATATAGCATACTAGCTTCATCTTATATAGAGAGACTGTATATTGTGGGAAAGCAAGTGCTGCAATATTTTTCACACAACTACTATGTAGCTAATAAGAAAAAAGTGACACCTTATCGAATGAGAACTTAATTTTGGACGAAGAATAAAATACTAATGTGACACAATATGCATCAACAGTCAAAACTCTAGAAAACTCAGTCACAGCTGTTTCAGTCTAGAGGCACTTTTCATCCAAAAGATAGATGACAAGATCACGTTTGACTAAAATGTCATACAAATGCATACAATTCTCAGCCGATTCATACATCTGAACCGTTCATCAACAGAGACGCTAAATCAGGATTATATATCCATAAAGGCACATTATACAGTACAGTGGAATGATTTGAGGGAATTTCCCTTTTCACAAAACAAAACATCTATTCGAGGCTATTTGTAATTCAAACCATTCCACTATACAGACTAAATAAGCTTCTCAAAAGAGATTCCTTGTTGGCTAAAGACATTAGACACGACAGAATTTGACACCGGATACAACGGAGGTCTACAGAAGCATCTTATTCATTCTGAGAGAAGAGGACACAAGGCTACTATCCAGATAGTAGTCAATAAGGAGCATCAGAATAGCCCTCCCTGAGCCTTATGGTTGAGGATCTTTGCAGCCAGTTTCTCAGCGTTCGTCAAATGTGGGAACATCTCCATGACTGCGTCCACCTGATGGGGGTTGAAGATGGCGTGCAGTTTCTTGCGGAGTTCCAACCTCTCCGGGTCAAAGGCGGTGGAGGACGGCTGTGCTTGGGCCCAGGAGGAACGGTACTGGTGGTCCCTGTAGGAGCAGCGGGGGCTGTGGGGGGGCGAGGTATGGCTAGAACCGGGGAGACTATGGGACGTCCTGGCCTGGGGCAGCGCCTGGAAGGGATCCGACCAGTATTTCGGTTGCTGATGATGGGGGTCGCTATACTGGAGGTGACTGGGGAGGCTGTAGTGGTGCGGTGCACTGGGGGGGTACATGTGAGGGGTGTACGTGTCATATCGGGGTTGGCGGTGGGGGTCCAGGTTGGAGTTACTGCGATGCTGCTGGTGACCTGTAGGGGTCGCTGCAGGGGAGCAGCAGCTACAAGATGGGGCAGCGTTGTTCCTCTCAGGGGGTCTGGACCCAATGGGGGCGGCGTGCTGCTGGGCTCTGGACCTGTGGGCTGCTGAGCTGCTGAGGCTGTGGGAGATGTCAGAATACTGGCTCTCATAGGAGCCAAGGCCAGAGTCCAGGCACTCATGGGAGATGCTGGCGTAGGGCTGATCGGACACGGAGTGTGGCCCGAGCCACTCCTTCTGCCCTCCTGCTTTAGAACCAGGATTGGTGGGATTCTGAGCGGTTCTGGGTCCATCCCAGTACAGCAGTGTGTTCTCACTAACCTGACCAGGATGTAGAGAACTGCGCTGGTCTAGGGACAGCCTGTGCTCCATGTCATACTCCAGAGAATGGGAATAGGTGTTATGAGCGGGCATCAGATCAGATTGAGCCTCTCGTTGTTGTGACAATCTGGAATTTCGCTCCTCCTTTATAGTGGATATCCGGGCTTTCTCCCTCAGTTCATCAGCCAAGGAGAGGTAGGACTGGTTGGCTCGCTCTGGATGGTAGAACTTACATTTGATGCCGTAAGTGCACTTTTTGTCTGAGTAAAACAAAAAAAGAAACGGAAGAAATTCTTATTCTTATTTTCGATCACGGTTATTTATTTATTTTATTTATTCATTTATTTATTCAGATTCCCCAGCAGCTCGCACCATTACCCCTGCTGCTGACCCAGTCATTGTTCCACCCCCTCTGCCGATCTGGGGAGAGTTGTAGACTAGTACATGCCCCCCCCCCCCCCGGACAGGTGCCATGACCGACCAGATGAGGCACCAGTGCAGCAACCATGACACGACATACTCTTAATCCGGGTTCCCACCCGCAGACACGGCCGATTGTGCCTGCATGGACGCCCGACAAAGCCAGAGGTAACACAGGGGCTCGGACCCACGACCCTCATGTTGGTAGGCAGGGAATCTACCACTGCACTACATGACATTACATTATTACGTCATTTGGCAGACAGTTTTATCCAAAGCCACTTACAATAACACATTTTTGTCAACAATAGAGAAATCAACTATGCAACACAATCTATGACAGCTAGGGCTGGGTATTGGTTCACATTTCAAGAAACTATTCGATTCCGATTCACAAGGTTCCGAATCGATTAATCCCGATTCGATTCGATTCCGATTCGATTAATTTCAATATCGATTTGGTTAGTGATACTAAAACATGTTTTTTGAGCTGTAACCTGAATTACATGATTGTCCAGTTATGTAACACAGGGGTTCCCAACCTTTTTTGCGCCAAGTAGATACATGGAGAAAAAAGTTGCGGACCGGTTGTCAATGTTAATGTTTTAGTTACAGATATATTTACTCACCAGGTGGTGACAAAGGGCAAATAACAGCCTTTTCATCTATCAATAAAGACACTTTCACAATTATGCACAGTGATTTGATTTCAGCCTATATAATTTCTAAAAGTAGATATTAATGATCAAACATTTCCATTTATGTAGCCTACAGTATTTATGTTTTTGTTTCAACTACAAACATAAACGTCAACTTGAACCTATGTTTCAACTACCACACACAGCCTATAATATTATAGCCTATGTTTATTAAAAAAAAAAAAAAATGAATAAAAAATTGAATAACAAAATCGATCTCTGGACATATGAATCGATATCAAAGGATTAAAATAAAAATCGATTAAAAATCGGAGAATCGATTTTTTTTTAACCCAGCCCTAATGACAGCTACAACTTCTGAAAGAATAGTGGTAAAGTTGTTGTTTTTAGAGAGAGAGAGAGATAGAGAGAGAGAGAGAGAGAGAGAGAGAGAGAGAGAGAGACAGAGAGAGAGAGAGAGAGAGAGAGAGAGAGAGGGAGAGAGAGAGAGAGAGAGAGAGAGACAGAGAGAGAGAGAGAGAGAGAGAGAGAGACCCAGAAGCCCTCATGAAAAAAAAATGAAAGTTATATGTCATCTCATTTTGCAACCACATTCCTTCCTTGTCCAAAACATCTGAAACTGTGAAAAGCCTGACGATGCCTCTGTAGTAACACTAAAGCCTGACACTGCCTCTGTAGTAACACTAAAGCCTGACACTGCCTCTGTAGTAACACTATGTGGTCGAATGGTTCCTCTTTCATTCTGATTTGCAAGCAGGAATTGGAGCTTCTAGTGCTAATCGTATCTCACCATAAGGACAAGGCTGTCTCCTTTGCTCTGCAGGCAGAGGCTTTTTCCTGAGGAAGTTGTCCAGACTGGGGCCGTGGCGACCCAGGGGATCATCTGGGGGCATAAACCTGCAGAGAAAACAGCAGTGACTGTCTGATCCGTGACCGTGACTGAGTGACCAGTCACGTGTGACAAAGAGACTTGCAGTTGCTTTTGCCAGATTATTCCCCTCTCTAGACAGACACCATCGCAATATGCCCTCTGGAACCAAGTTGCACATTAACCAGCATTCACGGCCGGAACAGGCCCCAACTGCTTACTTGCAGTGTTGGGCAAGTTACTTTCAAAATGTAATATACTACATATTACTAGTTACTTTAATTTGAAAGTAATACGTTACTTTACAATATTACTTTCTGTGTAGAGTAACTCATTACCTATTACACTACTTTTGCATTACTTTCACCAAAATAACAGCAGCAGCAGAATGACATCGCCGCCCCGGAACCATCCCAAAAAATAATTTCAACCGCCTTGAAATCAGTGTAAACAGTCCAAAATTCTAAATGTTATTATTTTCCTTTCTTATTGTCATCTGTAGTGGCTATTTGCATAAAAACACACAGTTTGATTAGGAAATGATTGTCTTTTTTAAATATGTGCTTTGATTTAATCAAATGTAACTCAATTTGTAACTTGAGTTACTTGACAAAGTAACTGGTATAATATTACTGAAATCCTATAAGTAATAAGTTATATTACTGAGTTACTGCTAAAAGTAATATATTACATGTAATATGTTACTTTTGTAATGAGTTACACCCAACACTGCTTACTTGTCATTCACAAAGGAGTACATGAGGAGCCTCTCCTCGATGCATCTCTTCCACTCGGGTCTCTCTCCTTGGAGGTCGCGGTAGGTGTCGTTGGAGACGATCACGCCGTCCGACTCGTACGCCAGCTTGACGATGAAGCGGTCGTCGTAGCAGACCACCCGCTTACCCCCGACCCGACGCGACGGAGTGAACACCACTATCTTCCTTTTCTCAAGCTCCATCAGGACATGTTGATCTGAAAGGATCAAACGTGTGGAAAGATAGTGTGTAAAGGAAATACATTTTCTTACAGTATTTAAAAATGATATATTATTATTATTATTATTATTTATTTTTTACAATCAAGTTCAAGTTCAGCTTTATTGTCATTTAAGCAATACACAAGGCACGGCAGAAACTAAATGACGATTGCATCTAGCCCACAAATTTCAAGAGAAGTACTGACAACCGACAATAAAGGTAGTAAATTAAAAATAAAGTGCTTTAAGGAGATTATTGCACATGCTAAAGAGGTTTTAAAACAGCATAGATAAATAAAATAGCCTACTCTAATTTAAAAACTAAATTAAAAAACAAACATTAAAAAGTACCAGTACAATGTGTTTACTGTATTTAACACTAAGAATCTTTGCTAAGAAAAACGGCGTCTGAGTAGTGCAGCGGTAGATTCCCTGCCTACCAACACGAGGGTCGCGGGTTCGAGCCCCCGTGTTACCTCCGGCTTGGTCGGGAGTCCATACAGGCACAATTGGCCGTGTCTGCGGGTGGGAAGCCCAAAGCCGCAATAAGGGTATGTGTCCTGGTCGCTGCACTATAGCGCCCCTTCTGGTCGGTGGGGGGAGGGGAACTGATGGGAATAGTGTGATCCTTCCACGCGCTACGTCCTGCCAGTGAAACTAATCGCTGTCGAGAACTGGTTGGCAACTGCACATGTATCGGAGGAAGCATGTGCTAGTCTACAGTGTTGGGGGTAACTCATTACAAAAGGAACATATTACATGTAATATATTACCTTTAGCAGTAACTCAGTAATATAACGTATTACTTATAGGATTTCAGTAATATTATACTTTGTCAAGTAACTCAAGTTACAAATTGAGTTACATTTTATTAAATCAAAGCACACATTTAAAAAAGATGCAATCATTTCCTAATCAAACTGTGTGTTTTTATGCAAATAAGCACTATAGATGACAATAACAAAGGAAAAGAATAACATTTAGAATTTTGGGCGGTTTACACTGACTTCAAGACGGTTGACATTATTTTTCGGGATGGTTCCGGGGCGGCGATGTCATTCTGCTGCTGCCGTTGTTTTGGTGAAAGTAGTGTAATAAGTAACAAGTTACTCTACACAGACAGTAATATTGTAATGTAACTTATTACTTTCAAATTAAAGTAACTAGTAATATGTAGTATATTACATTTTGAAAGTAACTTGGCCAACACTGCTAGTCTACAGGTCTCTCCAGATCAGCAGAGGGGGTGGAGCAACGTGCGGGACAACCTCGTTTCATTTCAACGCAGCTTGTATGATGTAAAGTGCGTAATCACATACATAGATTGGATAAGATGGCATAAACCTTGAGCATTATGAAACCGCCAAACATTCACACTACAAAAACAACAAGGCTTATGGAAACATGCATAGTGACAACAACACATCCAGAGAGCCAGCAAATCAATCACAGAGAGCAAATGAAGCTAGCCAAGGCATTAAATCACCAGTACAAACACCACAACAATTGCTATATTTATTCTGTACATCATATCAAATTACTACACCTATTTAATTAATGGAAACATAATGCATACACCTGTGTGTGTGTGTGCGTGTGTGTGTGTGTGTGTGTGTGTGTGTGTGTGTGTGTGTGTGTGTGTGTGTGTGTGTGTGTGTGTGTGTGTGTGAGAGAGTGTGCACACACTGTTTTAAAAAGACGACAATTCAAATGAAGTGCAGTATTGAAATGGGTATGGATTAGGGGTGGGGGGGGGGGAAATCGATACACCATAGTATCGCGATATTTTGCCTGACGATATTGTATCGATATTTGGACGCCAAGTATCGCGATATTTAAAAGTTTTTTTTTTTTTTTGCAGGCCATGCCATGCCAGGCCACCGGGCATCCGCCCGAAGCGCCCGATGTTGCAGTCCGCGCCTGCAGTGGCGTATTGAGTCCAGAGAAGCTTAATAATGTAGCCTACGTGTGGGGCAAAAACAAAACAAAACAAAAAAACACTGCATGTTTTACTTCCGGTGAGGTCAAGGAAAAGGTAGGAAAAGGAGTTAGACAATATATCGAAATATCGCAATATTCAATATATCGCAATATTCAATATATCGCAATATCGGCGATATCGCAATACTATCGTATCGTGACTCAAGTATCGTTTTAGTATCGTATCGGGTGGGCGTCTGGTGATTCCCACCCCTAGTATGGATAAACAGGAGGCTATAGGTTACATGAAAGCCAGTATGTACGGCTCCATTCATTCCAAAACAAAACCTTCTTGACAGGCTCTCACAAAGTGCTTCTTCTCCTCTTCAGGGTGACTGTCCTACTTAACCTCTGGCCATGCTTCACTGTCAGCAAGTTAAATACACAAGTCAACTAGGTGTGGAACAAAAACACAGCTGTACTTCCTGCTGGGGGAATTCCCAGGAATGACTACACACACTACAGGGTTCTTTTTACTTCCTTGTGCGAGGATTGAAAATAGAACCCGTGGATTACTAACTCCACCCAGACTTTAGAGTTACTAAAGGAGCCACAGGCACAAGACGATGATGCATCAGCTTTCTAAAGGATGGGCCTACCCACTGCCGTTTGTCAGAGGGGCACGGCTAGTTCACGTTAGCATGAATACCTCGAAATCATGGACGCATAAAGAGTGAATAGAGGGTTGCTTCTCTACTTCATGAATGAATGAATGAATTGATTTGGTGAGGAGCAGTGTTGGGGGTAACTCATTACAAAAGTAACATATTACATGTAATATATTACTTTTTTTTTTTTTTTTTTTTTTTAAGTTTTGTTGTGATGCTTTTAAATGTCCATTTTACTCTCTTCTTTTCTTTTATTTTCCTGTCAACCATTTTATGTGAAGCACTTGCCTCTGTGTATGAAATGTGCTATACAAATAAACTTGACTTGACTTGACTTTTAGCAGTAACTCAGTAATATAACTTATTACTTATAGGATTTCAGTAATATTATACCAGTTACTTTGTCAAGTAACTCAAGTTACAAATTGAGTTACATTGTATTAAATCAAAGCACCTATTTAAAAAAGATATAATCATTTCCTAATCAAACTGTGTGTCTTTATGCAAATAACCACTACAGATGACAATAACAAAGGAAAAGAATAAAATGTTGAATTTTGGATTATTTACACTGACGGGGCGGCGATGTCATTCTGCTGCTGCTGTTGTTTTGGTAAAAGTAATGCAAAAGTAGTGTAATAAGTAACGAGTTACTCTACACAGACAGTAATATTGTAAAGTAACGTATTACTTTCAAATCAAAGTAACTAGTAATATGTAGTATATTACATTTTGAAAGTAACTTGCCCAACACTGGAAATCATGGATGCATGAAGAGTGAATAGAGGGTTGCTTCTCTACTTAATGAATGAATGAATGAATGAATGAATGAATTGATTTGGTGAGGAGGTGCTGTAGGTGAAACCCATCATATTAATGTAAATTTTTAAGAGCGCTCTCAACCCCCGAGGACTCAGCTGCAACTAATGTCAACACAGATACAGCACAGACCTTCATTATATGCGGCTGGCAGAGACTTGGTAAGAATGCCATACAAACATGGAAACAGGTATAGCAAATATTGAGCTAATTTCCTGACCTATGTTGTAATGTACATATTACACATGCTAATGACTTGGGCCATATATAAACTTAACTTTAGTATCCAATTGAGTAAACCTCTGTTTCACACCCTCTACTGTTGCCAAATGCCTTTGGCGTGGGCTCAATCGTTTTGCCTCACTGAGAACGTAGAAAAAGATGATATACATTACATTAACCCGTTGATACCTGATGCAGCATTTGTGTGTGTATCCCTTTAACACCGCGTGACGCGGTTCGCGGTCTTAAAGGGATACACACACAAATGAGGGATATACACGCAAATGCTGCATCAGGTATCAATGGGTTAATTAAACTGTGTGTAATTATAGCAAATAAGAAAATGATTGCAGCCCCAGTGTCACACCGCTACACCATAAACACATGTATAGCTGTGTATTCACCTTATTCCTGGACCTACGTTTCCCATGATTCTCAGCGGTTGCCGGTTGTCGACTTCCTGTTTACATTTTTTTCACTAGCAAGTAGGTGCGCGCCGCTGTCAAAGAGTGGGAACGTTTGGCTTATTTGATCCGAAATGGCTAAAAATAGTAACGTCGTGTGGTTGCATAGCGGCGATATTTTACAAAAACGAGGTGAATGTCAATTCACCTCGTACTGTACGGGCTTATTTTAGCCGAAATGGCTAAGAAATAGTATGTGGTTGCAGAGCGGCCGCTTTTGTTTTGAAGGCTAAACGTCCAAACCTGGAACTCTTATTATTTGGTCATTGAACGTAGCTTTAGCGGTCTCTCTCTTTCAAGATTCAAGATATTGTCACTCCGTTGTAACAATTATGCACGTGTGAAATAATTATGCTGGGGGGCTCCATTACAAGACATAGGTAGGTACAAAGTCACAACAATTATTATGATTATTTTCAGTCTCTTTCGCTATGAACGGTCCTGGGCGGAAACAGGCAACCGGCAGCTGGAAACAGGGAGGGAGGGTGTCATGGAAGCGCCCACGGTCTCACCAGGAAACTCGTGAATAGCAGCAGCATTTGGGGGACAGCTTCACCTGTCTATCCAGGTGAGCTCATTAGCCAACCTGCTGACTTTCCAAGATCACAAAGCAAGGTGCTGAAAGGTCACCTGACGCTGCCAGACGGTTTGTTTTCACATAACCATCTGGGAACGGGCAAAAGGCAGGCACTTTCAAAAAAAACACCTGGCAGGTGATTGGATGAACCATCTGTCTATCACAGGCTCTCTCTCTCTCGCTGTTGTCACACCAAAGCCCGCCCGTAGCTGCCTCATACAGTAGGATGCTGATTGGTCCAAACCACTGGCGGTTAGGATTTCGAACCGACAGATTGGAGCGTGGCGAAGACGGATTTCTCATGTGTGATTGTGATCTCATGATCTCGCAAGAACACAGCTGCTTCTCAAAGGTGAGCTGAAAGGTGCTATACAAATAAAGGCTTATTATTATTATTATTATTATTATCAGCATTATTTTAATCAGAGCTCCTTCTTTGCCATTCATGTTAGCTCACTTGCACATTTGCGGTTGTCTTGCCCCACCCGTTACGGGTTTACCCCATCAGCCAATGAGATCATTTCTGCCTCTGATGAATGTTTGTATATGACTAATAATATATACATAATATATAAGATATACTCACAAGAGGGTGAGGTGATGCGTCAGGAGGGACGCACGCGCAAGGGGAGCTTACTAGAGCCGTACTCGTTTTAAGCAAGGTTTAGAGAAAAAAAACGGCCTGTTTGTCGACGGGCAACAGATGACGCAAGGTACAAGCGGGGGTATGCTTGGCGTCCAAACTGCAGTATAGAGGAAAAGAGGACACCGTACCCAGACCTGAGTTTTATGTGTGTGTAGTCATGTTTATAGTCATGATGTCGGGGGACTCAATATAGATCAATTGATTTATTCTATTATGCAAACCCAATGAGTCCTCTATAAGTTATTAGCTCTTTTTGCAACTGCTGCGCCTGTTGCTTAATGCACTTTTTATACTCTTTTTTTTAAGTTTTGTTGTGATGCTTTTAAATGTCCATTTTATTCTCTTCTTTTATTTTCCTGTCATCCATTTTATGTGAAGCACTTTGAATTGCCTCCGTGTATGAAATATGCTCTACAAATAAACTTGACTTGACTAAAACTCCATTGTGCTAAGAATGATAAGCATCTTGGTGCTCAGTCCTCACCTCTGATGGGGGCGTCAGGTCTGGGCTGCTCCTTGCGCCACGTGGGGACAAACACAGTAATGGTGGAGTGACCTCTGTCCAGGAAGAAGCTGACTGCCAGCTGGATGCCTCGGCAGGAGAACACTTCCTTGTTGCCGTGACTGAGGAGCAGCGGGGGAGAGAGAACAAATGAAGAGGGATTACGGTAAATGAGTCATAGTGCTGAGTTGAAAACCTCTCCACACATCCTGGAAGTTAACCATTTCACAACACTCACACTAGTAGTGGAACTTTCAAACAACAAACCAAAATCTAAAGAATCTATCTATCTATCTATCTATCTATATACTTACTGTATGTATATATAAACTAGGCATCTCACGCGCTACGTGCACTCGATTCCTAGGCTCGCCCGCTACACGGCCTCGCCCGCCCTGCAGCTCGCCCAGCTGGCCCTGCAGCTCGCATACGCATGGCTGCTCCTTGATGGCCATACTTCAGGGATGCTGGATCACATGTCCTGGAGCTGCCAACATACAGCTGTCCATGGCTGAAGACGGGGGGTCCGAAGCCAGACTCCCACTTCTTTTGACATCATCACTGATCACTGATGATGATGATGTCACAGTGGGATTTATGACATCACTGATGATGTCACACATCACTGGGATGTATGACATCACTGATGATGTCACAGTGGGATTCATGACATCACAGTGGGACATGGGACAGACAGAGAAACAAACAGAGCCCTAGCTCCCATTTATATACTGACTGATGATGATGATGATTTGGCAATGTGGACAATGTGGATTTTGTCCGGCCACAGCTCTGCCGTTTTGCGTGCGATTGGGCTGAAACTTTCAGGGGGTGTAAAGAGCACCCGTGCGGGTGACCTGACGGAGCCTGATTTTTTAATTAGGGCAGATTAATTGCCCTAAAGCTGATTGCCCTAAGGCTGAGGCTATAGTTCAGTGGTGATGTCACTGATGACATCACTGATGGTGTCATCAGTGATGTCATACATAGGCATTGTGACATCACTGATGATGTCATCAGTGACACACACATGAGAGAGACTGAGGGAGAGAGAGCTGCGTATGCGAGCTGCAGGGCGGGCAAGGCCGCGCAGCGGGCGAGCCTAGGAATTGAGCACGTGTGAGATGCCTAGTTTTGTCAAAGCATAATTACAACAATAACATTTCTACATAAATTCAAGATTTGTTGATCATGTCATAGAGGTGGAGTAGGTCTTCCTGGTAAAGGAACAGCTTATGCACAGTTGATCCACCTTAACACCAGACATGTTTTTGTATAGTCTCTGATTGAAACTTCCCTCCGGCTGTGTTCGGAGGTGTGGTACATACATACATAGAAGTGTACATTGAGGTGTGCGTCTTAAGATTTGCATACTGAAGCCATGACCTTAACCAGAGCATGCACAGGCAGGGCTGTAAACGCCCTTTGCCAAACTCAATGAGAACATCGTCATGATGTGTGATGATGGTAGTTTGTCCTGTTCCAGGTCTTTTTGCTGTCCTCGTTTAGACGATGCCACGACAAGCCATGGAAGATTTGCATGTTATGACCTAGCCTTCAATGGAATTGGAATGCCTCTGTATTTGAGCCGGGGGTTATCAACAAATATGTTCAAGATGGCTGTCTACAACCAGGCTCAATCTTCTTCCACCCTAAACATTTCTCTAAACACACTAAATACTTAGTACTACTTATCGGTGTTTACCTCATGGCCACATTGCTGCCATCGATGACAATGGGTTTCAGTGCGGCCTCCGTATCCCTCCTGTCCTCCAGTTGTGATGACGGTGGTAGCGGTGTGACTCTGTGGGGTCCAAGGGCCCACGTGGCAGCCAGGACCGGGTCTATCTGGCCTGTGCCGCCCCCCTCATCGCTGTCGGGATGGGGCGTGTGGTGAGGGACAGCGCTGGCCCGGCACCTCACCAGCTCTCCGAGCATGGCGTTGGTGTCTGTGCTCAGCCCCAGCTTCCTCAGAGCGGCCCTCACCTCTGCTGACGTGTAGCCCAGTTTCCTGTAGAAGTCCACTCGGAGCTCCTGGAGCTCCTCGTTCTCTGGCTCCAGCCGCACCGAAGCCGAGCTCTGGCTGGGACATGTCAGGTCCATCCTGGAGCATCTGGGCCGATCTGTTCTGCACTTAGGTCAGCAGCGTAGGACACTTACTGCATCTGCCTGGGGATCTTCATGGTTGCACTGCACAGAAATGACAGATTGTCCATCTGATGTCATTTACAGTTACTAGGCTCGATTCCTAGGTTCGCCTGCTGCGCCCCTCTCGTCTCTCTCTCCCTCAGTCGCTCTCATGTGTATGTTCGTGTGTCACTGATGACATCATCAGTGATGTCACAAAGATGTCACAACGCCTATGTATGACATCACTGATGACATCATCAGTGATGTCATCAGTGACATCATCACTGAAATATAGCCTTGTGTGTGTGAGTGAATTTATGACATCACTGATGATGTCATCAGTGGGACAGACAGAGAAACAGACAGAGCCCGAGCTCCCTTTTATATACTAATACTGATGATACATTCTCACATAGTTGCATAATAATAATAATAATAATAATAATAATTATTATTATTATTATTATTATTATTATTATTATTGAACCCTCTCATAATGCTGTATTTCACTCCCCCTTGTCATTCATACATTTCTACTTAATATGCTTTTGACATTTGTCAGTTAACAGTTAGCCTACCACTTGACTTTCAGTCAGTAAACTTAACAACTTGACATTGTCAGCTTTGTCAGTAGCTATAACTGACAAAAACTAGAAGGCTTTTGCTGTATTATATTCCTGTTTTGCTGCTTCAGTGACCCACTTTCCCCACTGGGATCATGTCAGCTTTAATCTTATGTTGTGTGTTGTGTTATGTTATCTTATTGTGTCAGGTCAAGCGTGTCAAATCTATCAACTTTCATTTGGAATGGATTAGACGTGAAATAAGGCATGATGTTGGCGTGGGGAATGAATTTAAAACAATATCGTGCTTATGGCCTACGTTCACGTTATTCCGCTAATAAGACGTTTAGTCTGATCAGCTGTTTCCCACCAGCCTCTGTTAAATCAGAGGAAAAGACAGCTGATCAAAACAGGAAGGAAGGCTGTGTGCCGCTTTTACGCACAAATAGCGCAGTTAGGAGCGAACATTTCACTCTACATTAGAACACAGTAACACACCGAATAATATAGAGCCTATACCGACTCAAGTATCTACCTGATACAGGTGACAAGACACGTCTCTCTCCAAGGAAACATTTTACTACTGCAAAGCCGTTGGGTTTATAAAATGATCTCCACAAAATACACACACGCAACTCACCTTTATCGTTCTTATGAGTTGTTTCCTTTCGTGTTCCATTGATCACATAGAAGTAATAACTTATATAACGCCTCTGCTGCGAAGTACAGTAACTTTGACACGGCTCCGACTAGCACCTCCCTCTTGGAAAATCATTCTTCCCCTCTTCCTCTAGAGCCGTGTGTCAATTTGCATAGCCTACATCCTGAGATAAGATAAGCTCTTCCCTTGAGCTGCCAGGCACACTGTTGTTTTAACCCCTCCCTAAGATTTATTTATTCTTTGAAATAATATTTAAATAATATTGTTACTGTGTTGTTTTTATAGGCGATGGCCAAATTAGTTAGGTTTATGCTCCCTCATTGGTAGGCCCTAAGGCAATAATACCTGCCTCAAGTGTCGTTGAGCAAGACACTAACCTCTACCTGCAACAAATACAAATAAAAATCTACCTGCTGCAGCAGGAGTGCAAGTTAACACAGCTGGCTGAAACTGAAGAGACCATTTCCACCTTTGTGGAATTAAATTAGATCAAATTAAATTGACTCTATATGTTTGCAAAGTTTTTTTTTATGGTTTTCAAAAGT